>NC_142443.1:23481818-23633333 GCF_059453495.1 Arachis ipaensis
TATTGTTCAAGTGGTGGTGGAGATTTTCTAAGGAAGCCTGTCCATTATGGAAGAAGATTGTGTGCTCGTGCAATAGTCTGAACCCTACCCAGTTATTGTCTACTCAAGTTCTTCCAGCAAAAGGGGGCCCGTGGAAAGATATATGTAACCTGCAAATAAAAGAGCAAACTATCAGACAGAAGATGATTGATGGACTTGCTATGAAAGTAGGAGATGGTAGATCCACTAGATTTTGGGAGGATACATGGTTACAGTCGGGGAAGTTGAAAACTCCTTTCCGAGGCTTTTCTTAGTTTCAAATAACAAAGGATTCATAATTGAGGACTGTGGATTTTGGGATGGGATAGAGTAGGTGTGGAACTTCCAATGGAGGAGGGAACTCCGCCAATGGGAGGTTGACAGTTTGAATCAATTGCTTGATATCTTGCACGCTCTGAGATTGATAGCAGGTGTACAAGACAGAGTGGTGTGGAAATTTGACAAGGAAGATGTTTATACTACTAACTCATTTGTGCAAGTTTTGTAGAAACAGACTTTGACGGATGATATCCTAAGTTATAAGTTCACAAATGGAATCTGGAAAGGACTAGTACCCCCTCGAATTGAGTTGTTTAATTGGTTTGTACTAGTAGATCGAGTTAATACAAAGGATCATTTGAGTAGATTCGGCATCATTGATCAGAATGATAATGTTTGTGTGATGTGTAACAAGGAAGTTGAATCTGTGTAACATTTGTTTGTTACGTCTGAGTATGCTTGGCAGGTATGGTGCGCATGAATTGCTCACGTAGGTTGGGCCTAGTGCATCCCAGGGTCCATAAGAGAACATTTTGAGGATTGGAGGACGATGCCTATGAGAAAAGATGAGCGTAAAACATGATTAGTGAGATTCTTCTCAGTTATATGAAATATCTGGTTGTGTAGAAATGAATTCATTTTTCATAATAAGGTAACAATCGTGGTGAAATGCATTGCTAGATCGTTTTGTAGCTCGAAGGAATGGTGTGAAACTAACTCGTGTTGTTGATGGCTATATCGGAGATGACATAAGAGTGGCTTAGGGTTTATTTTTGTTGTATGTTCCACCGAGTGTGTTGAGCTTGTTTTGACTTTCAATAATAATAATAATAATAATCAATTTAAATTGATTGAGTAATTAATTAACTCATTTATTTAAATAAGTGTTAGAAGTTCGAATTTTATTTTTTACATATAATAATTTAATGGTCAATAATAAATTTTTAAATAAAATTTAAATTTACAATAAAATAAGAGATATCATGAATAATAATAATAATAATAATTTTTTTATTATGTACATAATAATAATTACTTTTGCTATTTGGGAGTGTGATGCGGGGTCAAGAATCCAATGAATGTATTGAATTTTTAATATAAATTTATATTAAAAATTTATATTTTTTTTTTCTCATCCAAAATGTGCCGTCGTCGGTGTTTCAGAGTTTCTAAAGTGCACGATTTGCGGTTACTAGCATCTGGTGAGAGTGTTTTTCGCTTTCACCTGTTTTGTTTTATATATACATGCATGTAGGGGTGTACATGGTTGGCCGAGTTTCTCTTAACTTTGGACTTGATTTTAAATAATGATAAGATTTATTTTTAAAATTTTTATTTAATTTTAAATTTAGTAAATTTATATTATTTTTGAGTTATTAAAATTGGATCTAAACCGATAAAATTTAAGTGTTGATAAATTTTATATCAAAAAATAATAATATATTTATTTATTAAAAAATATATTTATTATTGTGAAGTTGATATTTATATTTATATTTATATTTAAATTTGTTCATAAATTTTAATTTTATGTTTGTTTATTTATTTTTTAATTTATCAAATATGATTAAAAACACAATAATAAATTTATAATTAATATAATATAATATTAAAATTAATTTAAAATATATATACCATTTTTAGTCTTTTTAAAATATACCTGAGTCGAATAAAATCGAATTCGCCTTGATCCAGATCTGATTCTAAATAATGATTAGATTTATTTTTAAAACTTTTATCTAATCTTAAATCCAATAAAATTACGCTAAATTAATTTTTTAAAATGTTCGAATTCATAACAAATCTTCAAACTGGACCTAATCATGTACACCTTACCTACATGGTACTAGTACTTATGCTGCTATACAATAATCAATTCCTATTTGAATTATATGTTGGTAAACTGTCTTAAAGATTAGATAATAGATAATAATTTTTTTTTTATCAAAAATGGTTATATGTAAGTATCACCACTTTTAAAGCTTAAAATATATATGCGCTTGTACACATAATAATGTCATGTATGTTTTACTTTCTTCTAGAGGATTTAAAAAACCTTAAAGACTAAGTTAATATTGGATTTATTTAGACTATGCCGTTTATATTAATTAACTCCATATGTATATAAATATAACATCAAGAAGTTTAAAAAAAAAAAAAAGAAATAACATCAATAAGCATTATTGTGCACTTGCATGCAAGGGTTAATTCCTATTTTTGAACTTAACGTGTTTGACAAAATTCTTAGAAACTCATCACCGACAACAAGCAATTAGCTAGGGAGGAACATTTATGCGTATCCTAAGAATCAAGGTTTCGTTTTTTTATAATTCTCACAGCAGTAATTTCGATAGTCCAAGATTAATCTATTATATATTTAAATTTTGTTTAAAGATTTATTATTAATTAATAAGCTATTTTATATATAAAATAAAATTTAACATTTATTTATTTAATATTCGATTAATTCAAGTTAGTTACCATAAGAATCAAGTTTGTATATTTTTATTTTTATAAATTTCTTATAATATCACATAAAAAATATATCAAATAATACATTTATACCCAAAAAAAAAACTTTTTCCTCTTTCTAATTAAATGGTCAAATAAAAAAACCCATTAAAAAAAGGATGAGAAGATTTTGTGAGAATATAAGTATGATAAGAACATTTTTTGTGGATAGTATATTATTGCATTAATTAATTCACTCGTTGAAAAATATAATGTATGTTGTCATATTCTTTAATTTCTGAAAATGAAGAATCTCATGAATCTATATCTTTAATAGTTATTGGAAATTTCTAAGATGTACACAAAGTTGGACATACATACCCATTCCTCTACGCAGAGTATTGAGGAAGAAAAATAACTGAGTCCTGTATTTTGACAATTTGAAATGGTTCTATGAACCATGAGATTTTCTTTCTTTTATTTTATTTATATTATTGGTAGCATTTCACTTAGCTTGCTTCAAACTTATTCAAAATCTGCTACCTACCTATACGATAAGACCAAATAAAACATTCTCGGAATTTTGTTGGCACCACCAGCAATAATCAAAATTGGGGCATCTTTTCTTTAGAGATAAATACTAAATTGGTATTCGAAAAATTCTAGTATTGATAAAATGGTATCTGATTTCTGTTATTGATAAAATAGTTTTTGAAAAATTTTAAAATTTGACGGAATTATCCGACCATAAAAAAATGACGTCTCAGTGAATGAAAAATGCTGATGTGGCTATCAAAAGAAAACTTTAATGATGACAGAAAATTCCGGCAACATACGCGAATGGGACGCAACGACGTATTCGTTGTAGTATTGATGTCACTACAAGAAAAATACCCATTCAGCCACACTTTTTTTAAGCTACATTTGAAAAAGCGTAGCCTATTCTATGAATAGGCTACGCTTTTCTCCGTGTTGCCTTTTTATAAGATAAAAGGATACATAATTATGGCATCATTTAAAAAGTGTAGCCTTAGGTATTATAGAAATCACTTATAAAGCGTAGCCGTAGATTGATATCTATAGGTTCACTTTTCGTATCAAAGAAGACGCTTTTAGAGTGTAGCCTATATGTCAAGTTTTGGGTGCGCTTTTGAAGTGTTTTCTAATATATTCATGTATACTTAATGAATTTTGTTTTTCTTTTCAGAAACCCTCTCCTCCTTCAGACCCGTGCCTTGCTCCCTCTCTTTCAGAAAGCTTCACGCCACCACCACTCACCGTCGCCCTTCTCCTTCGTCTTCACCTTTGCTCACCCCCACTCACCGTCGCCCTTCTCCTTCGTCTTCTCACCTTCACTCACCACTCACCGAGACATTGAAGTTCTTCTCTCTCAAAGAAAAACCCTAGCCGCTGCTCTCTTCTTCAAGCTGTGTCGCTGCCGTCGAATCTGGTCCAGCCGCCATCCCCACTCCCACTGCTCCAGCGCCGTCGAAGCTCGTCTTTATCGCTGTTGTCTGTTCCAATTTCATCGCATGTGCTCCACTGCTCCCTCTCCCTCAACTCGGTTTGAGTTCTGGCCCTCATCTGAGTTCGAATTCTGATATGTCTGTTATTATTTTTTTTTTGTTTTTATTGTGTTATTATGATTTAATTGTTGGTGTTGTTGTTGTGTAACTTATAATTGTGTAACTTATAATTGCTCCTGTTGGTGTTGCGAATCTGAATAACAGAGAGTGATGACATATTTATTCTAAATATGAATAGTATTGATTATTAGGAAGAAGAAAAGGAAGACGTAACAGTGACATGGCAGAATTTGTGGGTTACTGTTGCAGATGGAAACAAAAGGAAACCAATTCTGCAGGGTCTCACCGGTTATGCTCAACCGGGGAAGCTTTTGGCCATAATGGGTCCTTCTGGCTGTGGCAAATCCACACTTCTTGATGCCTTATCAGGTTATTATTTTATTATTAACGATCATATAAAATATATGTTGAAATACAAATACACATTCTTAATAAATATTATTTTTCTTTCAGGGATATGTAACACAAGATGATGCTATGCTGTCAACTTTGACCGCTGGGGAAACTTTATACTACTCAGCTCAGCTCCAGTTTCCAGATTCCATGTCCACTTCTGAGAAGAAGGAACAAGCTAATATAACACTGAGGGAAATGGGACTCCAAGATGCCATTGATACAAGGGTTGGAGGATGGGGTTCTAAAGGCCTAAGTGGTGGACTCCAATCTGAATAGTTTCTGATTGTCTTCTTATTTATTAGGGACTCAACAAGTCACTCATAGAGGGAATAAAGAGGGAAGAGAGGAATTGCTTGTAGTATTGCTGAGCCACATTCAGATCTTAAGGGTGACAATCAGGAGGTACTTTCAGTTTGCTTTGGGTTGGATAATTTGTGAGTTGGTTGATTTGTTGTAACTGTCAGGTTAGTTAGAAATCAGAAGTTAGTTTGTTTCAGATTTTGACAATTTGCTGCACTATATCTATTAGACTAGCATATGTTATAACAGTTATTTTAGTTTCAGAAGTTAGTGTCGATTAGTTTCAAATTCTGATCACTGTAGAACTTGATAGGAAGGAATTTGATTCAAGAGCTGTAATCTTGCATGTTTCTAAATTGTAAGTGGTCGGTTCAGTCCCTTATTGCAGCTCTTTTCCATTTCTTGAAGATAAGTATTGTTCATAAGTGTAGCAATGGTCGTACTAATCAGGCGAGTTGCATAAGGATCTAAATGTGGGTGTAGATGGTGAACTAGTGAACTAGTGAAGTCAAATTTTATCAAGTGATTGCCCTAATTTCCCAGATTATTTATCCAAATGGGGTTCCATCATTATTATTATAAATAATAAACGGCTTGCGTGCAATTTCAGCGTGAGAAAGCAGAAAGCTTTGAGGAAGAGTGAATATTGAATGGCAGGGTCAACAGGGTTTCACGTTTAGAAATCAGAGGAGGAATGGAGGGCCATTCTCTGTCTGTCTCTATCTGTCTCCCTCATGAATTCACAGACAGTAGAGAGAGGGCAAGGAACAGAAGAATAGCCAAAGCACCAGGGAGCAAAAACAGGAGCGTTCTTCAAGTTTTTGGCTCTTCATCAACCATAGCACCAAGAGAAAGAGAATGATGGCCAAGGAGGGAGCTGATTGAAGCTTAAGAGGGAGCTGCATTCCACTCATCCAACTGTTCTTCAAGTTTCTTTGCTAGGTGAGGACAGCGACTTCATCTTCTTTCTTTTCTCCTCTAATTCAAAATTCTAATAATTCTCTTGCTCCATTTTTTTCAGTTTATTCAATTTCTGTTAACACACCTACCACCACAAGCAAAGAGAGATGAGTGATTTTCTCTCCTCTGTGTTTAATTTGGTCGAATGGCCTTATAAAATGTAACCAAAATTCTGGTTCTTGAAACGGTTAAGGTTTGGGCTCAAGAGAAAAACAGGGACAAGTCTTGTGTATTTGATCAACAAAGAGGTAAGGGTTAGAATAGTTAGATATTGATTTTAGCTGTATTTGGTGATTAAATGGCAGAAACCTTTCCATTGAGTATGCTTATTCTCAAATAAGTTAGGCTACATAATGTATTTATTGACCAGTCAGCTGCTTGATTCTTGGATCTGTATGTGAATGATTGTTGCTTTCTTAATCAGCACAGTTTACTTTATAGTGGTAAATGGTAATGTTCTAATAAACAAAAATCAAATACTAATGGGGACTATTATTCATTTGTCTAGAGTAGTTTACTGATTTCATGTTAATTATTTTTGTTGCATGTGGATTATATATGCTGCGGTATTTTCGTGGCTCATTGCAATTTGTCAACTGTTGTAATAACCAATTAGATTGGAAGATGGCGCATCATTAGAATTCCTAGGTTTAAATAAAGGAAGGCATTCAGTTACACAATGAGAAATTACATACTAAATGTGGCCTTGATGATCCGTTTTAGTCGTTTCAGGATACTTTCTTGAGCTAATTTATTTTTAGAGAAATAATTTGTATTATTTTCAAATAGAAGATTTTATGGCTACTAATTTATTATGGAAATCTAAATCTTGTTTAAGGATAATTTTTATTATTTAAAGAATATTACATAGTATTATTATGTATTTATTTTTATTTTATAATATTTCACTAATTTAATTAAAAATATAGGATTATATATATAATTATATTATTAAATATTAGGTTTTAGAAAAAAATTATTAATATATATATATATAGAAAATAAAAAAAAATAAGAGACCTAAGGCTACACTTATATACAGTAGCTATGGTATACAAAAAAAAAAAAGTAGGACCTAAGGCTACACTTATAAACGGTAGCCAAGGTATACAATGTGGCTATGCTTTACAAGTGATGCAGTAGCACTGAAAAGCGTAGCCTATTCTAGTAAAAATGGAAGCTGAAAAGCGTAGCCTTTGGTCCTGGACAGCATCACTTGAAAAGCGTATCCTATTCCCAAACGCTAAAAGCGTAGCCCTTGGTGCAGAAAAGCGTAGCCTTTGAGAATAAGCAACGGCCGAATAAGAATCACCCCAAAAAGCGTAGCCGTAGCCCAAAAAGCATAGCCGTAGCCTAAGGCATCATTTTTTTTCATTTTTGGCTACACTTTTCAAATGTACCTGAATGGGTGTTTTTCTTGTAGTGTGTTTTTTTTTTTTAAATTAAAAGTAAGATTCAAATTCGCAACTTCTAAATAAATATGAGATGTCATTTGAATTATAATTCGTTGGTTAAGTAAGATTGTTTACACTTTATACATATACTTTTAGTGACATTAATATTAGTATAATGTTATGTATGTAAAATATTTATAGTATGTATTAGTTTATTATAGATATATTATATTTTTTCCTACCAGAAATAAATCCAATTATATCTTTATCTATCATATAATTTTCGAGATATTTATTATCAGAATAAACACTTCTAATAATAACATGGTTATTCGCCAATAAATTATAAGTCAAATAGTATAATTTTTTTATATTTATTTAAAAATTGTGGGTTCAAATCTTTCTACTTTTATTAAAAAAAATAACAATAACATGGTTATTCATAATTAGACAATTGTCTCAAACAAGAAAAAAACCATTTATTATTTCATTTTATAAATCTAACAACTCAGTCTATGAAACGTCCCGTCATTTTTATTTAGAAATCAAGGTTTGTGTGTTACCCATATCTACTGTATGATATTCTCTGTAATAATTATGAAATTACTCATTTTTCCTATTGAATTATTGATTATTAGTTGTGCACTATATATGTTTTCAAACACTTCTGTTGATTTTGTATTGACGACGGTGCCTTTTACTTTTTCAAATGTTCACATGCATACACAGGCAAAAGTCTATACTAGCTACTAAAATAAACAAAAGACCTCTAAACTCAGGCTTTGACTTCAATTGTTTTCTTTTACTTATTAAAGAAATATATATATTCTATTTTGTCAACTTTACGATTTGTATAGAACAATAAAAATTAATCAATAATTCTCAAAAAATTTATACATTTTAAAATTATTTTCACATTGAAAATAATTGAAAAATTACATATCCAAAATATATTAGTTGATTATTTATTATTGGTTTTTTTAATTGTTCTTCAAATTTATTTTTTTTTGTGTATTATTTTTAGAATTAATAGTCAAATTCGTCCCTAAAAGATCACTCATTTTTTAAATTAGTCCTCAAATTATTTTTTTAGTCATATTAGTCCTTGAAAGATAAAACGTAAGCCAAATTGGTTCTTCCGTTAGTTAGATGATGACGTGTTACGTTAAGTGTCACGTAGCATGATGACATGTCACATTAAGTGTCACGTATCACCAAATAATTGGTTGACGTGTTAGGTCACATGCTACTTGACATGTAAAAAAATTATTTATAATCAAAATAATCCCTAAAAATTCAAATGTAAGTCATTTTTATCCCTAAAATTTAAAAAATTAATCAAATTAGTCCTTATATAATTTTTTTTTTAATTTTTTCTTCCTAATATTAAGTTTAAAATATTTTTTGATTATACTAATTTTAATATTATTTTTAGACCTTAATAAACAAAATTCTCTTTACATAAAAAATAAAAATAATTAAAGTTATTTTGTCATTTGTATTTTAAAATTTTACCTTTTTAAAATGTAACTTTTTTATAGTAAAATTTTTTTATTTAAACGAATTTATCAAATTATTGTTGATTATATATTTAAAAATTTAATATTTTAAATCTCACTAAATAATATAGTAGTTATTTTAAAATTTAAATCTTTTAAATTTTTTAAAATTATAATTTGTATTATTGTTTAATTTATATGATAGAACTCAATAATTGAAAAATCGATTTGTGGGATCACTTATTTGTTAAATAAAAGATTAAAATATTTAAAATAACTACTATATTATTTAGTGAGATTTAAAATATTAAATTTTTAAATATATAATCAACAATAATTTGATAAATTTGTTTAAATAAAAAAATTTCACTATAAAAAATTACAATTTGAAAAGGTAAAATTTTAAAATACAAATAACAAAATAATTTTATAATAATTTAATTATTTTTATTATTTTATGTAAAAAATATTGTTTATTAACGTTTAAAAATAATATTAAAATTAGTACTATAAAAAAATATTTTAAATTTAATATTATAAAAAAAATAAAAAAATTATATAAGGACTACTTTGATTAATTTTTAAAATTTTAGGGATGAAAATGACTTACATTTGAACTTTCAGGAACTATTTTGATTATAAATAATTTTTTTACATGTCACTTGACATGTGGCGTGCTAGGTGTCACTGACTTGACACGTCAACCAATCATCTAGTGACATGTGGCACTTAACGTGACACATCATCATCTAACTAATGAAAGGACCAATTTGACTTATGTTTTATCTTTCAAAGACTAATATGACTAAAAATATCATTTGAGGACTAATTTAAAGAATGAGTGATCTTTCAGGGATAAACTTGACTATTAACCCATTATCTGATAAAAAAAACGTTGAAAATTGACCTGTGTATTTATTTTTTTTAGAAATTAAAATATCCGCTTTTAAAGTTCTTGGAGACTGATTTGAATAATTATTTTGCTAGAAAATAGACTAGGAACTAATTGATCCGCCCGGATAAAATCTTTAAAATATTTTTGTGTATTAATTTTTTTTAAAACTAAAATATTCGCTTTTAAAATTTGCAGGAATTTATTTGTGTAATTATTTTTTTTATTTATTTATGGGGGCCCCAAAGATAGTACTATTTTGATTTGAAATGAATGTAGAAAAAAAAGTGTAATGCACTCCCTCATTGAATTGAATTGAGTATTCAATGCAAAATTGTCTCATTCATGTTGTACCAAGAAAAAGTACTTATGGTGGTATTTACTATTTCGTTACCAATTGTCTAGGGCACAAGGTACGGGCACAACTTATTGTGTTTCTACTTTGAGTTATTATATATCACAATATTCATATGGCAAAAAAAAAAAAAAAAAAAAAAGAAAGAGAGAGAGAATAAGTAAAGGAGGAAGTGGTAACTGCGAAGATTTGAATGAAGGACACTATCAGGTATCTATCTATCTTTGTCACTAAGATCATTTGAGCGAAAGAAAAAAAAAATATTTAAAGTGGGTTACGTATTGATTACTTAGTTTGATTTTGAAGCAAATCACAATATGTCATGAAAGTTGGGGAACTTTGCCATGATAAATTGAAAGACATTATGATTTTGGTTTAGATTAATTAACACAATTTCTATGAGAATTATAAAACTTGTCACTCAACTTTGAATACATGTGACAACATGATCAAGAATAATACATAGAGACGAATCAAAATAATCCAAGGTCTTATAAAAATGATGACTGAAGCTAATTAATAACTAAGTCTGAAATATTTAGTTATATACAATAAAAAGTATCTAACTAAAATATTTGTCAAAAATTATGAACTATGAGAGTAGTTAATTGGATGATATAGAATGTCTCTTCAATTTATTTAAAGGTTGATGATATTACAATATCTTTTGAGAGCATGAATGGATGGTTGCTATTACTTTTTTTTTTCCCCATTCATTTAATCATCAATATAAATTGTGTCTTATGTATTTTCCCCCCTAAATTACTTTACTCAATTATGAGTAGGAAGCATCCCACTTACCAATCTTTACAGCAAATCAATATGATAAACTAAAAGCACAAAAAAGTAGTTATATAATTTTAAACTCCATTTTATTACATATAAATGGGAGTTTAAAAGTAGTTGTTAGACTTCTGAATATTTAGAATGAATAGATTGTAAAATTAAATGAACATTATGAGGAAGTACTGCACTTTAAATAATAAAATTAGGCAGGTCGAATATTTTTTCAATTTTTTAATTATGTTCAATTAAGTAAGATATATACATTCTTTTTTAATGTCGTCGTCTTATCTTTTTTTTTTTTTCGTTTCTTCTTCTGAATGCTTTTTTTTTAATAATATTATTATTGTCGCCATCTTTTTTTTTCTCGTCATCATCTTTTATTATTATTAGTTTTATTGTCTTCTTCTTCTTTTTTTTTATATATTCAATAAAATTATTTAACACATAAATTTTGATGTACAGTATAAAAATATTAGTATATAATACAAAAATTTTTATATATAATACAAAAAATTTTAAAGACTACATGTTCAAAATATTGACACTAAACTAACAAAATATACATATTATAAAAATTTTGATACATAACACAAAAATTTTGAGATATACACATAAATTTGAGTGCACAATATAAAATATTTTTTAAAAAACCACATTACCACAACATTAACACCCAAACAACAAAATATGGATAACACAAAAATTTGGATGTACAATATAAAAAATTATGTGCACAATATAAAAATTTTAATATATATATAGCATAGAAAGTTTTGAAGAATTACATATATAGAACATTAACACCTAACTAACAAAATAAGTAGAGAATAAAAATTTTGGTATACAACATACAAATTTTTGTTCATAATACAAAATTTTTTGAATAATCACATATTCAGAACATTGACTTACTCAACCAACAAAATACGTTAATAACAAATTTTTATGACAATTTTTTATATTATATACAATTTTTTTTGTCGTATTGATGAATTTGTACTGTGTGTAAAGATTTTTGTATTATGTACAATAACTTTTATATCATATATATATATATATTCTTTAATAAAATTTTATGTGTTAAAAAAAACACGGAAAAAGAAAAGCATGTGATACATACATATGCATAAGATTTTTTTTTTTTTTTAGCTTGTGCTACCTTTATTATACTTGGCCACAAAAATATTTGTACCCCTAACGTCAACTTACTTTAAATTACAAATATCTCAATCATTTCCAATTTAGGAAGAAATCACCATATCCCTATCCGTGGCAGATTTGCTATCCGGATAACACCTTCGACTTTACCCTTGTGTTTTATATTCTCACATGGTACGACATGGCTAAAATGGAAAAAAGGAAAAGAAAAAAAGTGAACCCAAGTAATGTATATACAAGTATATAACAAGCTAAGTAAAATGTCGGTTTCCAACCTAAATGTAATTAAACATTATGTGTATATATATTAAAAATTACTATCAAATTAATTATTTATATAAAATATATTAAAATATAAAATATATATTAAATATTTGTAAAATAATATATATATATATATAATAATTAATTTAATAATTATTTTTTATATACACATAATATATTTTTTGATGTACAAATTATTTTTCTTTTATGTATACAATGATTAAGCTGTGATTGTTTGGGAACTATTTTTCTTTTTTGTGATTTTCATTATATTTTGATAATTTA
The DNA here is from genome assembly GCF_059453495.1 of Arachis ipaensis. Lineage (NCBI taxonomy): Eukaryota > Viridiplantae > Streptophyta > Magnoliopsida > Fabales > Fabaceae > Arachis > Arachis ipaensis. The sequence goes on from NC_142443.1 coordinate 23,494,442, forward strand.
TCCTATTAACATTAGAATCAAAAAAATAATTTATTACTTTCTTGAGAGATCTCAATTTTTATCTTAAAGAAAAAATCTTGTAATATTACCTAACTATAAATTTAATTTTAAAATATCTAGAGATAAAACAATTTTTTATTTTTCAAAATCTTAAAGAATTATATATTTTTTAAAATATCTTTGGATTCATTAATCCATTTTTATTTATAATAATGAATGTATAAAAGACACTCTAGTAAATTTATTGAATTCTTTTAGATAGCTACCTACATAAAATTTTTTAGAGAAAGTATGAGAAGTCAATCTAATTAGTATATAATGTGTACAATGGAGATATTTTTGTAATTAATATCAAATGATAATTAAATTAATTAATTAATTATTATTTATTTTCAATTTGAAATACAACGCAAATAAGGATTTAAAACAGTGAACACTGTAAAACTGCCTCCCTCTCCTTCATGTGAACAGAATTGCTTTTCGCCCAGTCTCATCCTCTCTCACCGGTACCGCGCCGCCACCCACAGCAGCCGCCATCGCCCATAGCTTTGGAAGACGCCGCCGTGCGCACTGCGAACGTCCGAGCAGCACTGTCGCGTAGGTTATGTCGTTCGCATAGCCCTGAACGTGCCAGTCGGAAAAGCCCCTCCCCCAACCGACGACGTTTCACCCTCCGACGTCTTCATCCGTAACATATAAGGGACATACAAGTGTGACGTTTTCATACGTCCATCACCCATAGCAAGCACACACGTAAATGGAGTGCAATTTGGTGGAACCGCTATGTCATGTTCCATCTTCAGTCACTGACGACAATTCCACGCATGCAACCGACAATCTTTTCAACCCTTGCGACGTGAAGGGTGAGCAAGCTAATAAGGTTAGCAATGTATGTTGATGCATCGTCAACGGATGGTTATTTTGTTATGAATTAGATGATTATTCTTAGTGCAAGTGGAGTGTTCTATTTTATATCAATCGGTTAACTAGATTCAAGATAATAATTTTCGATGCATTCAAGATAATAATGAATCATGTTATATATATTTGATGTTGTTTGAAACTCTTTAGAATTTGTAATCCCGTACATGTATTTATGTATGTATTTGTTTAATCAAATTTACCTTGCATGTATAAGCCTAAGATTTAGCTTCATTGGACACCTTGCCCTTCAACGAGCAATCAACGATGTTCCTATTCATGAGGGCCATAGCCTCGCTAAAAACTTATTAGTATATTCTATTAAATAACAAAATTAGTTATTAGTATTATTATTATTAGGACTATTGTTTCCGCCCTGGAGAAGTCCTTCAAAAAATCTGCGTGGAGGCAGAAGAAGAATGTCGCCCCGGTATATATTTGTGTTTAATTATTTAACCTTGAAAGGTTAGTTAGTATATTAATATGCAGGTAGTGAATTGTTGTCATATTTCTGTGTGGTTCTGCAGGGTGTTTGTTTGGAGGCATATGGAAATATAGGATTGGATGCTCCCATTGGCCGGAATGAGTCACAATGATTCAGTGGGTTCATGTCTTTGTTAAGCTCCTTTGGCAATAGTTAGTTTGTGTTGGACATAGGTTCGAGTATGTTAATTTTTTATTCAGATGAATATATAGAGTTTTCGATTGTTATTCCTGTATTAGCTAGTATTTTTGAAAATATTATTTTTCCTACATGCAAATGCTAGATGTGTTGCTTTTGTTATACGGATTGAGTGGGTTCAGTTTCATGTATATGGGTTTCAAGTTTGTTTGTAGTTGTTGCAAGTAATTATACTTGATTAAGTTCAATGTACTAGTCTAATGGAGAGTAATTCAGATGCTTATTTCACTATGATGTTGGATGGTTATTCTTTTTCTTACGAGTATGGTTATTAAATTTCTTACAATTTCATATATATATATATATATCGATCATCAGGTATGTAGATGGTCATTTTAGTCAGTGATTGGATGGTTATTCTTACAATTGGATGGTTATTTTTACTCACATACATTGGATGTTCATGTCGATACGTAACAAGATGTTTGTTGTTACTATTTACGTAGATGGTTGTTTCTCAGGTCTTCTACCCATGTTAACTTTAGTAGGTATTCCAAAGGAATCACGAAATTTCGGAAAAAGAACAGTGATCATAATTTTAACACTATCAAGTCATTGCATTTTCTAGGAAGAAAAAAAAATTCCTGTATATAGACATAATATACTAGATGGTCAATTTAATATGGATGCGGATGGTTACTTTCATACACTAAATAGATGGTCACTTTGATAACTCATAAGTAAGTCATGCTTGAAAGATATTCTACCAACATATTCATCCAAGTTCAGAAAATAAATGAGCAACCACATGTTAGTCCTCATCAAGTCTCATAAACAAATTCTCAAGACTCCAACCAGTAAATAAGTTCAACATGCAATTCTAATCTTATACATAAGATTAATTATGCTACTTTTTTCTCCTGTTGACATTTTTTGCATGTGGTAATTCTTCAGCACGTTGTATCAACGATCTTGGCCAACTTCGCTTTCTCATTATGTTGTTCCAAGTGGGAAAACAAATTGCTCCTGTAACAACGCATCTCAACTAATTTCTGTCGGAAAAAAAATAAACATCACGTTATAAGCAATTCCAAACACGTTTGTTTCATGTCGTGAATAGTGTATTACCTTTTTATCCATTTGAATTTTCTTCTGGACTGTAAAATTCTGGTCGGTTGGAACATTGTTAACAGTGAATAAAGCATTAGGTTATTCACAATCTAATGCAAGAATCTGTTCAGTTTATAACCATGTAAAGCACAACAACATATCATGACATTTAATCCTTATAAACGTTACCATTGTTGAGTTTGACCCAATCCAAAGTTACTAGGCAAAACCAAAAAGACTCAAAGGACTAAAAGATATCATGTGTAACAAAATTCTATTACTAATGGTCTAATGCTACTTGAATTTGTCTTAATAAATTGTTTGTTATTGCTTTAAAATCTAACCAAATGACTATCATTGACATTCTTGCTTTAAAACATGATTCAAAGAAGTTAAAAAAATTGCAACAAAAAACCCAAAAACTTAATTGCAAATCAACCATCCAGATACATGTTTAAGTAACCATCGGACTTATGTCAACTAATTAAATCAGCTCAATTAGGGGCACACCACAATATCAACAAGCGCACAATGTGTTACAATCGACCATCAACACTTGTTGTCCACTACAAACACCAACAAGACTCTTACATTCTCGTGAGTCGTGAAAAAATTACAAGTTCATAACCCAATCTAAGAAAGACATATACATAGGCTAACTTAATTGTTGCTTTAAAAGGACACAAAAAACCAATCTGCGCAATGGCTATTAGAAAGTAAACAGAAAAAACATGATTGAAAAAAGCTAAAAAAAATGAAAAAAAAAAACTGATTATTTGAGTTCAAAACAATCATCCGGATACATGTTTAAGTAACCATCCGTCTTATGTGAACTAATTAAATCAGCTCAAATAGGGGCGCATCAAGATATCAAGAAAGCACAATGCGTTATAGTCGACCATCAGCACTTGTAAGCCACCACAAACACCTAGAAGACTCCTACAATTGTGTGGTTCATAAAAAAATTACGAGTTCGTAACTCAATATAAGAAACACACGTACATAATTTAACTTAATAGAAGCTTCAAAAGGACTCAAAGACCAATCTGCACAACTTTTATTTAAAAAAAATATATATGAACAAGAAATAAAACTGAACAATAAAACAAATATGAACTTGAAGTAAGGAAAGAATTAAGAAAGTCAGAATAGCGCAAACCAGAACAACCATATAGATAAGAAACAAGCATATAAAAATCATGATATTAATCAAACCAAATCAATATAAGCTATTTACTTCTGCAAGTAATACAAGGACGTTAGCTTAATAAATGAGTTATCACCAATTAAAATAAGAAGAGCCATATACTTACCTTGGTAAACTTAAAAAAAATACAATTGATTAAAAGTCATCACAAATCATTACATTACTAACCATTCCTAACCATGTCTCTATAGGATATTCAAGGTTGGAAGTATACACCTGCACAAATTGAGTTAACTTCTATATCTCACCAACAAAATCATAACTAACAAAATTTACATGATTCAAACAAGCTAAAAAAAAAAGCAACACAAATACAAATCACTTGATTGAAAATCAACCATCCGGATAATTCTAAAAGTAACCATCCGTCTCATGTCAACTAAAGGTCAACTATATTCAACAAATTTAAGTGACATTGCATGCAAACGACAACACAGTGAGCTAGAACTACTGTAATTACTAAATCGAGCATCCACAAAATTTTCCGCGCTTAAATCAACACCAATGCAACCATCAACAGCATCAACTTGGTTAATACGTTCCCAAAAAATTCGAATCCCTACCATGGTGTTCTTAATTACGAAAACAACATCAACAAACTCAGCAAAAAATTCTACATGAACATCGAGTTACAAGCAAGATCAAATTCATCAGGTAAACATATTCATTAACCAACCTTATCAGTAGGGGGTGGGTGCCATAGCAGCAACAAAGCCCGAGCTGTTCAACGTAAACCACGGTGATGATCTGCGGTGCTATGGCGGCAGAGGGAGGACGGGACCACCAGGATGGGTGCCGTCGTAGGAGAGAGCGGCAAGCCACTCACCAGAAGGCGCGACCAGAACGACGATGCCGGCCTCGACCTACGATGCCAGCGGATGAGATGGAGACCTGTGATGGGAAAAATGCGGACGTGAGGGAAGAAAGGTGGGTGTCGGCGACAAAGACACGCATCCAAAAGAGGCGGGTTGACTGAGGTTGAAGCTGCACTCCGATGAGGGTTGGATTTTCGATAGAGAAGGCGGTGGGTGGGTGCTGTTATGAAGGAAGGAGGATTTGGGGGTGAAAAAGGGGGTTGTAATTAAGGTTGGATGGTTGGTTTTGTGAAATAATTTAATTGTAATTTTTTGAATTTAGGGCGACTTGTGGGCTAATTTTTACTAATTATTCATATTGGGCTAAACAACGAGCCCATTGTATACATTGTAAAGATTCTCCATTGTCTCCTTAGCGGAGTTGAAATTTTTATTATTATTATTATCAAAGGGACTAAAGACCTAGAGGAACAAAAAACAAAATAAGAATCGAAACACCTAGAGAACATTATCCCTATCCTATCAGCATCCACGCTGGGGACTAGAAATAGAGGTGGAGCTTTGAAGAAGTGAACACATGATCAATCTCCTGAACTCTTTTCGTCAAAGAATCTGCTATGAAATTGGCCTCTCTATAGATGTGGGATATGTTATAGTTAGTCGGTCCTGCCATGAGCTCTTTAATCGCTTTCAACAAGGTTGTGTTAGTATGAAGATAGGTTTGTCTTCTTTTCACAAGTTGGATTGTGCAAGCTAAATTAGTTTTTTTGCCAGCTTATTGATACCTATTTCTATAGCAAGCTTGAGGTCCAATAAATTTTCCAAAGCTTAGCTTAGCCATGGTTATGGAGGTTTGACCGATGTTTATCACTAAATCCTCCACCGTTCTCCTCGAAGAGTCACGGATGAGACCTCCACAAGCTTCGGTACCAGTGGTTATAAACACATATCCATCCATGTTGAACTTGTAATTACCTTTCTTGGGATTTTTTCAACTAATGCTCTCTGTCCTATTGGGACTAAGCGCTCTTTTACTCTGCTCTGTCAATGTGATAATTTCTTTATAATTCCTTGCCAAATTGATAATTATCTGTGGGATGTGGGGCTTGGAATTTCTCCTTAGTTAAAAATGAGCTCATTTTTATTTGTCCACGCAGTGTTCAGGTAGTAACGAAATTAATGGGCCATGAGATCCCATTTATTATTCGAGTAGCCACAGAGAAGTTGGACCTTAACCAAAGTTGTGGATTCTGATTAAAGAAATATTTATGGCAGCTGTTGTCGACACTACTCATCTACATGCTTTGGATATAGGGGAAATTATGAAGAACATGAAGTAAAGTCTCTTTTTGATTAGGGCATCTGGAGCAATTAGCAGATTCTGAGTCATTTTTTCTGTCTCTTTGAATATGATAGTAAAGTATTATGTAGAAGAAGCCAAGCAAAGGTTCTGAGTCTTTGTGGAAGTTTGAGTTTCCAAATGTCTTTGAAACATGTATTTACATCTTCCGTATTTCTAACATAAGCATTATTGGCAGATTTGATTGTGAAAGTACCATTAGGTTCTGGCAAGCCAACTGATACAATTTGCACTCAGATTCTCACTCGGGGCCTTAATTATCTTAATGTGTGGTCCACCACTTCTTCAAGAAGTACGTGGCCATTAATCTCCCACTTTTAGTTCCCATTCCGATAGCATAATTTTCTATTTTCTTGTCCAAAGTGTCATTTTTAATCTCATTGATTGTTGCCTCTTTCAACTTCAGGATTTCTGACACCTAGTGGTCATCTCAAAAGGAGATATTCTTATAATATTCTATTCTCCAAATTAGGTTATTTTAAAATTTATTCCAAATTCTAGCTACACCATTCCAAACATTAAAATTGCTAGCCTTAATCCGCACCTTAGGAATGGTACTATCGCTACAATTATACTTGGTTCTCATCGCTTGAACCCAAGGATCCCTATATTATGGATAAGGTTCCAAGAAAATTTCATAAAGAAAAGCTAATTAGAGTCTTGGACTTGATGAAGGTCTAACCCACCCTCTGTTTTAGCTTTACAAATCTTGTCTCAACTTAGAAGGTGAATCTTTCTTTCTTCTTTTTTGTTTTTCCACAAGAAATTCCTGCACAATTTAAAAATTTTATTACAAACTATAGTGAATATTTTCATAGTTTGCATGCAGTAACTAGAAATGATAGAAAAGATTTTTTGTTCTAACTTGACAGTTTTTCCTAAATTCTGTCAATAATAAACTAGAAATGATGTTTTTCACATCTTTCATGAATGAGGGAGACTTCCAAATATCTTTCTAAGTTTGCTATTAGTGCTATACCCAATTCTTGATTTAACTGCTGTCTAATCGTACGGTTTACATTCTTAAAAAAGAATGCGCACAATTTGCTAAGGTTGATTTTTGACCTAAGCTTTCACAAAAAAGATTTAAAGCCTCTTTAATGACTTGAATCTGCTTCCCACTAGCTCTTGCAAAAAGAACTATATCATCTACAAACTAGAGATGAGAAATCTTAGGTCCATTTCTAGAGGGGGTTATAAGTTCCCATTTCTTTTCATAATCAAATTTATAAATAAGTTGAAAAAGCCTTTCTATGCATAAAACAAAAAGATAGGAGAATAAGGACCTTTTTGTCAAACTTTTTTGTAGGAAAAAAATTATCAAAAGGTGACTCGTCCCACAGGAGGTGTATGAAAGGTGTTAAGATGTAGTGAGCGATGATGTTTATAATGTTATTGAGAATACCTGCATCTCTTAACGTATTTATCATGAAAGTCCAATTAAGTTTGTCATAGGATTTTTTAATATCTATTTTTATTACCATGAGCCCCTTGCTATGATCTTTGTGTCTCATAGTATGGATAATCTTTTGTACCACACGAATATTATCAGCACTAACCCTCCTTAGAATAAAACTAGCTTGAGCATTCAAGATCAAAATAGGCATGTAAGCCTTCAATCTAGAAGCAGTAACAATTTTATAACTGATATTACGGAGGCTAATAGGCCTAAAATGTCCAAAATTCTTTAGGAGAAAATTTTAAGAATGATACCTATAAAGGTTTAGTTTACCATGACATTATTGCTCGGGTCCTTGAAAATCAAGTTCACCCAACCAATCAAGGATTTTAACACAATGCCCCAGGACTGTCGGTAAAGTTTTATAGGGAGCCTGTCACTTCTTGGTGTCTTCCAGCTTCCCATACTGAAGACTATCTCTTTGGGTGATACCTCTCTAGCTTTGTCTTTATAGTCCAGGTTCATAAGTTTCATAAAATTTTTTCTAACAGGGAACATACTCAAATTTCTATCACTAAAATAAAAGGACTTATAACAGTCAACACCCCAAGCTTTTAGCTGATTTACATCCTCAACCCATAACCCTTCTTTATTTTTAAGGGAGGTGACTCTATTTCTTCTTCTTCTCCCATTCGCCTTTTAATAAAAATATTTTGTATTTTCATCTTTAAAATTGATCAGATTACATCTAGACATCTATTGTCAATAACTTTCCTCTTGGATAGCAAAAGCTTCTTATCCCTTATAAAGATTTTTTTGAAGTTTATCTAAAAAAAAATTGTAGGCAAAGGACAATCTCTTATTAATCCCTTCAAGTCTAAAAATGATCTTTTGCTTCTTTCTAAAAATATGTCCAAAGACCTTTGTTCTATACTTTTATCGTTTTAATAAATCTGGCAATATTTTAAATAAGCTGCTTTTATTATCCAAACAGCTTCTAACCATGCCCCATATTCATGGTGCAAGACCCATGACGCTAAAAATCTAAAGGGTATGTTCTTATTATCCTCGGAGTTAGCCTGAAAATCCAACAAAATAAGTAGATGATCATATTTCAGTTTGGATAAATATCTAATGACAATATTAGGGAACAAGTTAGAGAATTTTAGATTGCTCAAACAACGGTCTAATCTTCTTTTCGTATTTTTTATTTTCTAGGTTGCTAATCAAATGAAGATATCTCTCTATCTTTGGTAAAAAAAAAATCAAATGAAAATGTCTTTTTATAAAAATGATAATTGAGATGTAGACATGCGTTATTTCAAGTAATTTAGTCAAGTTATTTGATAATTTTCAACTTCATCTTTACCTAAGAATCTTCATATGAATAATTATCACTTTTATTAGGATCTCCATTTCAAAATATAAATTACTTTTACTATATTTTTAGATACATTAAAAAAATCTAATATATCTAAACGTAATTATGGTTATATATATTAATATTTTTATTTTTCTAAAAAAATACTAAAAAGGACTTATACTTTGAAACAAATGGATTATAACGAGAAAAATAAATTTGTGAAAATAATAGAATTCATGCACTAAAATCATCTTGAATTATGAGCTGAATTTGTATTTGTAACGTATTACTTTATAATCATGTCTCTAACACAAAAGGAGTAACACTTTTTGCAAGGAAGTGAGCAAACTTCACCCAAAATTCTCTTACTTACCATTATTAAGCATAAAAATAAATGTTTTCCTAATGTAACATCCTGAAATTAAGCACCATAATAATGTTAAATTTACCGCCGAATTAAATGTCATGTTTTCAAAAGGAAGATTCTATATAATAGTAACCACAAAAATTTATTCGCATTAATTAGAGAAAAAATATCGGAAATCCAACTCCGCACTTAATCAAAACAAAATGATAATAGTTTTCGAGTTTAATTTTGTTGTAATATGTAAAATATTTATTTAATTATTTATTTTTCTACTACCTATTATTTAATATACTAAAAATAAATTTTAAATTTAATTTATTAAAATGAAATGTTATATTCTTTTTTATTCTTTTTTCTTCTAAAATAAAGCAATTTAACCTTAGAATAACTAAATAAATAGCATAATGATTAATTTGTCTAATAGAAATAATTCTTAAAGATTTTGAATTATTAGTACTAGGAAGAATCATAATATTTTGTATGAATCAAGTGAGTAGTTAAACCTATCATACAAGGTCATTATGAAGCACAATAAACTCAGAATTAGATTTATTGTATAGGTTCACTATGAAGCATTTCGTGTCCTTCTGTTGCGCTCTATGGCTTCTATTAGAACATGAAAAAATTGGTGGCCTATCTCCAATTGTGCCTCATCTACTACCTTGAGAACAAATAGTTCTGCCAACCTACTATAAGTGGACTTGATCAACGAAGTGATTGGAAGATTCTTTGTTTATGACAGAATTAACAAACTCAAATATATTTGTCGTCATATGTCTAAATCTTTTTTTAATATTCTGTACTCAACTCCACGACGAATGCTATAATTCTTGACACTAAGCACAACTTTCACTTTATCCTAGAAGGATTGCCCAATTTAAAACTCAGTTGGAGCGTTTGTATCGTGCAATACTTGGCCTTCAAATCCATATTCTAAGTCTGAAAATCCTTGTTATGCTATCATTTTCAAGTTTAGAATCGAAAAGTTCGGTGAGTGTTGGAATTTCGAAATTTGATGGACTCTGCTGTATGGCTAGAGTGCTCTAATCTTTTTATCATCGTCATTATCCTTATCTATCATGACAGACTCCTCGTCCGATTCATCCTCTTGCGTTGCCTCTTCAATCGGATTTGGTTGTCTACCCTCTGCAGAAATAAGGATCATATGATGTGAAACTGCCATTACAATCCTAAGCTCTCCAAAAAAATAATTATCTCCCATATCAAAAGCACTCTCATTGTTACTGTTTAAGCTAGTTGCAAAAGATGGAGATGCCATCAATTCTAGGCCAGTGCAATCACAAGCATTAAACTCAAAGCTCTTACCAACTTAGTAGTTCTCACCTCTAAAAAATAGTTTGACAGTGAAATAAAAATTACAAATTTTTGTCACTTGCTAAGTTGCTATCACAAACGAATCATGTTTTATAGAATCTAACACTATAGAAATTGGGATCTTATAAATTAATTTTTTCATTTGCTTGATACCATACACTTTAAATTTCTATAATATGTTAGGTTTGCAGATCAATGAAACTACTTGATTGAAGGATAAAGACACCATTGGATCTTTATCAGTGAATTTTATTTCCTCTATAGAGCATTTTTTAATTTTTTTTGTGGTGTATAAAAACTAAAAAAATTATATCATTAAACATTGTATTTGGTCATTTTACAACACACCCACGTTTAAACTATATTTATACATTTATGGTTGCTCCCTCAAACGAATCACAAGCTTGTTCATAATTCACTAATGAGCCATGAATTCTGCTTTTCCCAAGTAATTCGCCGCTGCCGACAATGAACTACCAACAATGAACTACTCGTGTGTTGTATCCTCGAGTTAGTTCATTGTAGCCTCTTATAAGTTAGCTTCATGTTGTAAGACCCGGTTAATTAACGGCTAATTAACCCATAAATGAGAATTTATTCTAGAAAGCTAAAAATGTTATTTTTATGGATTAATATGATAGAGGAAATTGAGACGAGAATTTCGGTACCAATTTTATGGAAATCGGACCAAGATTGGACCGAACGGGCCAAACCGGTCCAACCGGACCCAAAGTGGGCCCTTGGCCCAACATAACTAAACCAAAACCCTAGTTTTCAGCACTCTCTCTCCTCACACAACACTAATACACGCTGAAAAAGAGAGGCCATGGAGGGAAGAACACTCTCTCAAGTTCTATCTCTCACTTGATCTTTAAACCACCATAACTTTTGATCTAGAGCTCCGATTGCCGCTCCGTTTGCAGCCACGCGTTCATCGCGGAGAGCTCTACAAAACCCATACAATTAATCTTGAGGTAAGCCACATTTTACTGTTCGAAATTCCAGCCCTTGATTTCGAGTTTCATGAGTAAAAATGTTGAGATTTTGGGTTCTTTGATGTTATAGGACCCAACTCTCTTGAAGGAGAAGGTTAATTTTGTCTCCTTGGACCTTGGGTGTGGTAAAATTCTCAACCCTAGTGTAATTTGTTGTTCTATGAGGTTTGGGCATTGAGATGTTGTGTATGGGTATGATGATTGTGGCTTAGGTTGTGTATATGTGAATATTGGAGCTTGATTGGTGATTTTGGAAAGCTTGGAAGAGGGTTTTGTGTGATAAAATCTGTTCTTGGAGGTGTTGATACCTTGAGAGCTTGTGGACAAGTGGTTTGGAAGTGCTCCGGTTGAGCTTGGGAAATTGGCTAAGGTATGGTTTCGGTTTCCCGTATCTAATATGTAATGTGGTAGGAAATACTTAGGCTAGAGGCCCTAAGATAGGCATTGAATTGTTGGTGTTGTTGAATGGTTGAGATATATGATGTGTTCATATATGTGATTATGAATATTGATGCCTTGATTGTGTGATATATAAGAAATGCATGTTGTGATATATGCTTGATGGATGATTAAGGTTGAATTGGTGGGTGGTACCATGTTGATGGTGAGTATGATGTTGATTATGTATAGTGATTGTTGATTGGAAATGGCATTGTTGGAAAATTGGGATGAGGAAGGATGTATGACGTGATATTGTGTTTGTCCTTTAGCCATTTGATAGAGAAGTGTTAAAATGGTTGGATGTGGTTTTGGGAATTTTGGTAAAATATCAATGTGTGAGTTGAGGATGGCTTGTTGTTGATTTTGGTACATTTTGAATGATTTCAAAGAGAAGGGTTGAAATTGGCATGTTTTGATTGATTTTGAAAAGAGTTGAAAGTGGCTTGTTTTGAAAATGGCACTTTGTGGTTTTGAATGAAAACATGGTTTTTGGGCATACTTTGACGGGACATAACTTGGACTACAGATCTCTGATTTGTGCCAAATCTGTTTAGAAATGAAATTGGATCCGGGATGTCCATGCCGTTTGAAGTACGGGTGAAAAATGATTTAAAATGAGAGAGTTATGACCGTCGGAAGATTGGGGGTTGAATATTTGAATTATGCAGTTTTTAACTTAGAAAATTTTTAGCAGAATGACCCCCCGCGCGTAGGCGCACTTGGCGCGTACGCGCCGTTCTTCCAGGAAGCGCCATCCACGCATGCGCGTGATGTGCGCGGGCGCGCCGAATGTGCTGCACCCAATGCCCAGCCATTTTTCCGAGAGTTGTGTCAAAGTTGTGCCAGTTTTGTGCCTGGGGCGCAAGAGTACCCACGCGTATGCGTGGCTGACGCGTGCGCGCCGTTTGGCTAATTTTCAACCCACGCGTTCGCGCGTATGACGCTTGCGCGTCGATGAGTTTTAAGGCCATCCACGCGTGCGCGTGGAGTGCGCGTACGCGTGGCCCTGTTTTCATCCCAAAGTTGATTTTTGAGTTTTAAAAGCCAAATTTCATACTTCTAAGCCTCCGATCTCACCACTTATGTCTTAAATCATTATGATATGCCTAGCATGAGAAAAAGGGCTAGTGAATGTGGTAACTTACGAGTGAAGCAAGGGAAAAATGAATGATCATTGAGGATCAAAGATGATTATGTGAGATGCGGAGAATGGCGGTGGAAGTGCTTGTTATGCCATGGGCCGAAAGGCCGTAATTGTTAATGAATTGGCTGGTTATGGATTTAACCGTGAGCCGGATGGCTGGATTATTGCCGTGTTACGGCGGAGCCATGTTTATGGCCAAGTATAAATGCATATATGCTGTTGATTGAATTGTGAATGTTTGCACTTCCACCATTGGAGATGAGGGTTTCCCTGGGTAGTAGCAATGGCTAGCCACCATGTGCTCCAGGTTGAGACTCGAAGCTCTGTTAACCCAATGTCGTAAGTGTGGCCGGGCACTGTGAAAGGCCCGGATGAGCTCGCCCCCGTAAATATTCACCAATGATGGTGATGGATAAATATTCACCAGTGAGGGTGATGGATATGGATCATGATTATGATCAAGTTTATGATGAGTATAACTCGAGTTGGGGATGCACGACAGATGGACAGTCCAATGGTTAGCTACCAGGACTTGTCGGGTTGGCTCTATAACCGACAGATGATATCATCAGCCACTAGGGACAGGCATGCATCATAAGCATACTACATGAATTGTTTGAGATTGCCTATTTGACTGCATATTACTTGCTAATTGCCTAAATGCCTTATCTGTTCCTATTTGTAAATCTCTTGTCTGATATAACTGTGTTTGCTATATTATACTCCTGCTGGTGGTTGGGAGGTCTAAAGGAATTGGAAAGGGAAGTATTAGTTAGACTGAAGAATCTTTAGTCAGTTGCCACTTACGGTTTAGCTTGTTTATAAGCTTTGATATTATCTGGAGGAAGTTCTAGGATTGCCTTCGGCTTTCCTCTATTATTATGTATTATATATGTGGAAGCTGTTACCGTGCTGGGGACCTCTGGTTCTCACCCATGCGGATTTTGTGGTTTTCAGATGCAGGACGTGAGGTTTCTCGCTGAAGCATGCTGGAGACTTCTGGATTAGCGAAGATCCTTTGTTGTCGGGACTCTGTTTTGGTTTATATATCTTGTTTAGATACTTTTATCTCCATTAAATAATACAAACTGTGATGACTCCTTCTAGAGGGAATTTTTGGAGAATAGGTTTTCTGTATTTGTGTCCCTTTGGGTTTCCTTTGGGGTTTCCTTATTTTATCATATGTATATATTGCCATGCTCGGACCGGTTCTCTTCGCAGCCGGATTTTGAGTCTTGATATTCTTGTTTTTGACACTCTTTATATATATGATCTTGTGCTAGCTTATCCTTTGCTCGTTACGTTATCATTCGGAGTGTTGCGTTTTCGAGTTACGGTTTTTGTTTACCCCTTTTTCTTCAAAGGCTCCTAGTTATAATCAATCATTCATAATACTATACGTACTAAATTTTTGTTTTAGAGGTCGTAATACCTTGCCATCTCTGAATTATGACTTAAGCATAAGACTCTGTATGGTAGGGTGTTACACATGTAGAATATTTTCATAGTTCGTTTCTACCTTTAGTAAACTAGCTATATTATTTTGGTAATTTGTTTTAGGCTCTAGCGAATTATATAAATTTATAACAAGACAAAAATGCAATTATAATTAGAACATTTGAATAATTTTAGAAAAAAATATTTTATTTAGGCAAATTATTTAGACATTAATTATTACGTATCAATATGTCTATAATTAACTATCAATCTTTGTCTTTACACTTTGTGTGAATAAATGATGAAAAAAAGGGGAAAAATAAATAAATAAAAGGAGGAGTGAATCTTTTGATCATATCCAAAATATAATACATAATTAACTCAAACACTAGTCTCATTTAGTAAAATTTTTTCTACTATTCGTTTTTGATGAATTCAATACTTTAGGAAAGTGTTTGTTTTAATGTTTACCATTTTAGTTTTGAAAATAACAATTTAGAAATAATATATGAAGAATGTTAGAGTACAATCATAATTTATTATTTTTTATTATTAATTAATTATTAATATTTAAAAATAGAATAATGTTACGCATTTAATTTTTTTATGAATTAAATCTAATTAAATTAAATAATAAGATTTAAAATAATACTAATTATAATTTATTTTTGTTATGTTAGATTAACTTGGCTAGATTTGGTTAACAAAAAAATTTAAATGTATAATATTATTTTTAAAAATATGAGTTAAAATATATTATTAGATTATTAAATTAAAAAAATTAAATTAATAACTAAAAATAATAATAAAAGAATAATAAATTCTAATAATTTTTAACTTTTTTTATAATATATTTCATAATTAAGAAATAGGAGTAATACATTCTCATAACATTTAAACAAGACTATCGATAAAAATGTTAAATATTTTAAAAGTAATAAATAAAATTTATTTTAGACGTCAAACTCTAGAATCAATTACTTGTTAGGTTTACAATTACTAATCAGATCAAATATCAAGTCTCAATTATTTTGAACTTCTTTATATTCTTTCTTTTATTTTTCTTCTCTTAAATCTAGAAAGTATATGTAAAAAACTCAATTATGATCTGAAAATTCTCTTCTTCTTTTTTTCTCCCAAAGTCTTTTTATTAACAGGGACCAAACCTCTTTTCCTGCATCATATCCAAAAACCAAAATCAGAAAATCACCGGCAACTTCCGAAGCCGGTGAACCCAGTGAAGTATTCAATTGAAAGGCTCAAAAAATCAACGGAAGGTACCCTTCTTTACATTCTTTCTCTCTCCCACCTCTACTACCACCACCGTACAACACTATATAAAACCCTTCTTGACCCATACATCCATGATCCAACCAACACAAGGCCCCCCAATTCTTTTCTCATTCTTGTCGCATTTTCTTTTCATTTGTGTTTTTCTCCCTCGGTATCCGTGCAAGCCTCTTGTCGCTGCAAGTCACCAAAACGCAGAACAAGGCTGCCGTTTTGTTCTCTCCCACCCCGCACTACCCAAAATTTGCGCGCTTTTTTGACACTGTGGAAACGCTAAACGACGAACCAAAGCGCGTTAAACGCAGAATCATGAGATATTGCCTTCGTCAACTCTATCATTGTTCCACAGCTGTGTATCAGAATCACTAACATGAACATGATGACTTCAACAAAATTGGATCTGATTCCACTTCTTCTTCTTCTTCCTCTAAAGCCTTTCGCAATTCTCGTGTAATGTAAGTAATGCATTTTACTGTTATCTTCTTTCTTTCTCCTAGAAAATTTCTCACCAAGCTAAATTGCTTTTCACTCCCTCTTCAAAACATACTCACACAGTACTTCTTGAATTGCAGAAACTCCACTACTCAGCCGCTTGCTGAAAAGTGAAAACAGAAAGAGCTCAAAAAAAAAAAAAAAAGAGAAAAAAAACTCAAGGACGAAAAGAATGGGAAAATCAACAGGAAATGGTAAAGATTGGGCGCAGATCTACGCGATCTACGGCATGGAGCAGTGGCAAACCTTAATCATATTATTATGCCAAGCGATCCTCTTCTCAGTGATGTCGGTGCTGTATCTCATCTACTTCGACCGAATCTGCGTCTCATTCGAGCGTCTTCTCTCCGCCGCCGCAGTTCCACGTGGCTCGGCTCGCTTTGCCGCAGGTCTAACTGGCTCCGCCACTGCACTCCTCGCTCTCTGCCTCTTCTTCGCCGCTGCAAACTTTTTTTATTCCGCCCTACCACTACACCACCGGATGGCTCATCGCATCGTCGCCGCCGTATCTGACTGGTCCTCCGTCCGCCTCGCACTCGACCTCGGCTGCTGCGGCCGCGGTATCCTTCTCAACGCCGTCGCCTCCCGCCTCAAAAAAGAAGGCAGCTCCGGACGCGTAGTCGGAATTGATCGCCATCGGCGGACCACACTCGCCACCCTACGGGCCGCCGTGGCGGAAGGCGTCGCCGAGTACGTCACGTGCCGGGAGGGTGACGCACGGCGGCTGCCGTTCCCGGACAATTGCTTCGACGTGGTGGTGTCTGGCGCGTTTGTGCACACGGTCGGGAAGGAGCACGGTGTGAAGACGGCGGAGGCTGCGGCGGAGAGGATGAGAGCGGTGGCAGAGATGGTGAGGGTATTGAAGCCTGGTGGGATGGGGGTTGTGTGGGACCTGGTGCACGTGCCGGAGTATGTAGCCAGACTCCATGAGATGAAGATGGAGGATGTTAGGGTTTCGGAGCGCGTGACGGCGTTCATGGTCAGCAGCCACATAGTCACTTTCCGGAAACCCAGCCACCACGTTCAGGGCCTTGCCGCCGATGAGGTTCGCCTGGATTGGAGATTATGCTAATGTGGCATGCTGATGTGTCACAATCGATTCTTAAAATAGAATTTTAATGGGTTGATCCGGTTTAAATCGAATACAATCCAATCAAATCAAATTACTGGATGGACTTCAGAGTTCAGACCCTGCTAATTTACATCATATACATAGATAAAAAATTATATATATTTAAACATTTTACACTAAGGAGTGTATTTCCTTTTCTTTTTTTTTTTTTTACCATATATATATATTTTTCTAATTGTTGAGTTTTGGTGGGTATGTGAAGGTGGCTGGCGAGGCGAAGTCGAACCAGATATGGTATTGTTTGGAAATTAAATGGAGTTAGTAGTCATAGTCTATTAGGGGGAAGGTAGAGAGATATGTAATAATTTGGGAAGTTACTTTGATATTTTGTCATATTTGGTAAATGATGGAAATGGTGACTGATTTTTGTAAAGTTACTTGCAAATATATGATGTTGATTTTTATCAACAGCAATGAAATATATGGCATATGATGTAGTTTATGGTAGTATTTCTGTATTTGATTTGTTTATTACTATGTTAGTGAAATTTGATTTGTGAAGGTAGATGCAATAATTTATTTCTCAGTTAGAAAAGCACAATTTGTTAAGAGTGTTAGTGCAAATTTGATGATTCTAGATTTGAAGTTATTGAAGTTGGTAAATCTTTTTGATGTTTTCAAGTTTAACATATTTAGTAAGTAGTAAAACTCAAAGGTGTTTGTTTTGTGGTGTATTTCTCAGTTTTTGATACAAGTGAAAAGTTTTTTGACCAAATTGACAATGGGATTTATTAATGAGTATTAATAAATCACTACAAGGGAAAAAAAGCCTTTGATTGTGGTTGAATTGTAGGAGATCAAATTTGATTAGTTGCTTTCCGTTTGAATGTTTAGTCTCACTAAGGTGTCACTGTCTTTTCTTTATTTCTTTAGTGATGCAAGTTTCTTCCCTCCATGTGATGCTGGACTAAATTGAAAAAAGTTGAAATAAACAGGATTGAATAGATGGATGGAAAAACAAAAGTAGGTGGTTAGTGATATTTCTTTCTTTTCCAGTACAGTTCCAACTTAGTGCGTGGACGGAGGTTGTGAGAGAGGGATTTGATATGATGGAGTGTAACTTGTTATTTGTTGGAGAGTCATAATCCTGTGAATTTATATGGTGAAGCATCTAACAAATGTTCTTCAAGAATTTGTTTGTTGCAACTGTGAGTTTGTTAGTAGTTGGCTGTGTTATTAGCTATGGCCTAATTACTAAACACAAAATAAAAAAGATTTTTCCTATAATTTAACTATATAGTCTTAGTTATCTTGGGTAGATAACATTTTAGTCTCAATATTCGATTTCATATATAAGATAAAATAGCTCATAATTTTTTTTAAAAAAAAATAGTATTATATACTTCTCTTTTGTATATTTTTTATTTTTAATAATAAAAATAAAAAATAAAAATTTGTCTTTTATACAATAAAAGAAAAGCATATAAAAAAAAATTGTGTACAAAGAGTAGCGCAAAGATCTCTTTTCATTTTATAATAACAAATTTGTTTCCAATATTTTCTTTTTTAAATTGTTGGATTAGCTTTTATGTACAAAATCATATTTTAGTAAATAATTAACATATCTTTTTACCTAATATTAAATTAGAAGTCTACTACCTTATTTTAAAATTGTTTTCTTCTATTGCAGTCTTAAAAATGCTTAGTAATGACTACATATACATGTGTCAAAACTGGACCTTTGATTGAGGGAGAAAAAAAACAAGAGATTAAATTCACTCTTCTAAATATTTTGTACAATGAATAATAAATCTATGTAACTAACATACCCCCTTCTTCAAAGTTACTTGTATTGTTTCATACGTAATTCAATAATTGTAGCAGTTAATTGAGCAATTTACTTAAACATGAGCTCATGGCTGTGAGGATGTCACTTTAAATAAGAAATTGCTTGAAATGTACTTGTTTGGCAAATTATGCTAACATGGATAATGGATTCATAACTGATTTCTTAGGTTCTTTTCATCTCAAAGCATTAGTTTACTTTGTTTTTGTTTTATATTGTTGCTTTGTTACATATTCAATGTTTGCTAGCTTCTTGCTTTCAACCTCACTGAGTAGGAACATTAGATATAATTTTTATATCATTTCCAAAAAAATATAAAATAAAATAAAATAAAATAAAATATAAATAATATTATTAATAATAAATAAATTATAAAA
Organism: Arachis ipaensis; assembly: GCF_059453495.1. Taxonomy (NCBI): domain Eukaryota; kingdom Viridiplantae; phylum Streptophyta; class Magnoliopsida; order Fabales; family Fabaceae; genus Arachis; species Arachis ipaensis. The sequence continues at coordinate 23,514,035 of NC_142443.1, forward strand.
TTATTAATTATAGTAACAGGAGGACCACATGGTGCATGTGCAATTGATGAGTTCTAATCCTGACACAAGAAGAGTATTGGGCCATCCATCAATACATGCTCTATTCCAAAATCAAAGCCTTGCTTTCCTTTGTTAGGTTCAATCAATGTGGATATATATCTCTTTTTTTTTTCTTTCTGTCAGATGATAAACATGTTCATGATTTATCTATATCTTAAAAAGTTATAAGATCCCTCATTGTAAATAAAATGGAGAAAATTGAGGGTTAACATTTTTTGGTTAAAACGTTTAATTGGTGTTGATTCGAATATAAGATAATAGAATTTTGTTAGGTAGATAATAATTTTTGTAAATAATGTAAATAATAGACTCTAGAATTAATCTAATAAAGTAAAAAAATATTCCATCTTCAAATTACTTTTTAAACATTAACATTAGAATAATCATCTGTACATCTGGTGAATTGAACATCTAGCTATTGTTAACTATGTATGAATAAATTGAATCAAAAGAAATAACAATCTAATTAAAAATAATAAACATAATCATCTGTATATTTATTAAATTGAACATCTGTCATATCTATTATTCATATTATTTAATATTCTCATTATTTACTTATACTTTTTTGACATAATAATGTTATTCCATTTGTGATATTTTTTTATTATATATTTTGCATTAATTTATAAAAAATAATTAATATTATTAAAACAAGACTGACAATATTTATTTTCTATAAGATAAATGTAAAAAATAGTAATTACTAATATTTCTTGATAAAAATTGTGATAAGAATTCTGCAGTCTCTATCTCTTCCACGAATAATAATAATAATAATAATAATAATAATAATAATAATAATAATAATAATAATAATAATAATAGATCATTAATTTGGATCTTACTATTATATATATGTATTAAAAGTTTCAAGGTTAAGTAGCATGGAAAGTGTGTCACTTTTAGAAATATAGACCAAACTGCAAAACAGCAAAAGTGCTTTGCCATTAAGTTTTTCACAATTGGACCAAAAACATTGAAAATTCTAATTAGGTTCAGTTCCGGGAGAATAATAAATTAGACAGTGAATATATGGCAATTTACATAAATAAATTTGTTGTCCTTTAAATTTATGTAACTACATTCTTTCAAACAAGAAAACGTAAATATATTGTTTCATATATCTATAAAAATCGTTACTGGCAGTAGCGATTTACGGGAAACACATAATTCGTTATAACTAGCCGCGAATTACATGTAAATGGAGAAATACAAAAATTTCTAGAGGCTGCCACGGTTTCTGTTCAAAATGGGTTGTGCATAAATTGCTACTGATAGTAGCAGTTTATGTGTATTAGGCTGACAGTAGCAGTTTATGTGTATTGGGACACGTGCGTAAACTACTGGAGGTAGCAGCGGTTTACGTTAAGTATGTGTGAGTGTGGCTGCCTATATAAACCCCTCAAAGACCAAAAGTGGAGGAAGAGTGTTATTTCTCACAAGCTACCGGCCACCCTCCATGAATTTCTCAAACTCACCAAGGTAACCACTCACGACCTTCCCATCGACAGGCAACCCAAGCTGAAACGCCACATCTTGCAATGTCACTGTGCACTCTCCGAAAGGCATATGAAAGGTGTGCGTCTCATGACGCCACCTCTTAACGAATGCACTGACCAATGGCTCGTCCAACCAGAACCAGTGGCTGTTTAACCTGGCCAAGTGGTACAATCTATCCCTCTCTGAATACGAGATGATCCTTTCATACATGGACATATTTTATTGCCGTCTCACACTATAAATACACCTAGTTGACTTCACACAACATAAAAGATATACACAAAACAATTAAATTCTATTATCCACAACAAATCCTCTTATCTAATAATAACAAATTGCTTAAACCATCAACCAACAAAAAAACAATAAAACAATTAAACTATTAATCTATTAATCAATCGTCAAATCAAATTAAAATTTTATATTATAAAAATTAATATAATAATAAATATAATATAATAGTAAATATAATAAATAACAACCACAATTATAAAAATATAATAATAGTGAATATAATACTTCATATAATAAAAATATAATAATAATAAATAAAATAAATAACAAACACAATTATAAAATTTTGATAAAACAAAAAGATTAAAAAAAATAATTATAAAAAATAAAAAAAGATAAATAATAAAAAAGGGACTCATATGAGCATAAACAATAAGAATTTTAAAAAAAAAAAAAAAACCAATAACACAAGGAATAAGATTGATAAAAGGAAAATAAATTCAGTTAATTAATCATATTTGGAAATTAAGGAAACAAAAATCACTACCTAAACCGATTCGTATGTATTTTTTGGAATCTCCTATCTATTGGTACTTTTAAGATTAATTGTGATGCTAGTTATTTTGGTTCGGGTGATAGTGTTGGTTTTACTTGTGTTATTAGAGATTGTAATGGGAGCTGGCAGAGGGGGTGTTTGGGAATGATTGAGAGTAATAATATTCTTCAAGGAGAATTATTTGCTATTTGGAGAGGATATCTCTTAGCTTGGGATGTGGGTCAACGAGATGTTATTTGTGAGACGGATTGTGTGGAAGCATTTAATCTTGTTACTCAAGATGGTTTTGGGTTTATTGATCCACTGGTGCTCAAAATAAGATATATCATGCATTGAAATTGGCGGGTTGACTTTCGTTTGATTATGAGAGATGCAAACACGGTGGCAGATACTATGGCAAAGATGGCGATGAAGTTACAACTTTCGCATGTGGAGCTTCTTTCACCTTGGGAGGAGTTTAAGAGTAGTCTTGAACGAGACTGTCCCTCTATTTAGGCAGTTCCTTGTTTTGTTTGTTTTGTTTTTCTTTGTTTAATTTATTTCAGTCACAAAAAAAAAAAAAAAACCGATTCGTATGTATAACTCTACTACATTTTACATCCTAACATGCAAAGCCTAATTTCAAACTATAAGGATTAAACTATAAATTCTAGTTCCTCTACCTTAGTATCATTTTTGTAATTAACAAATGTTAACGCTAAAAAAAATAAAATATAACTGACCTTGTCACCAATGGCACTGGCAATATGGGCAACACCGTTCAATCGGTACAAGTTCTGTTCGTTTGCCATGATATCCAGCTAGAGGTCGACACTCGGATACCTCGGACCCACTCTCAAGTTGCTCTGACCTCTCTCTAAAATTTTCTCTCTCTAAATAACCTCAAAATGATTCCAAACGAGTAATCCGCGGCTGCCTTCCACGGTTTATATAGGCATTCACTCTCCACGTAAATTGCTGCCTCTAGCGCAACAGTTTACGCACGTGTCTCAATACACATAAACCGCTATTGTCAGTAGCAGTTTATGGCCAAGCATCAATAAACAGAAATCGTGACAACTTTTAGCGATTTTTGTGTTCCCCTATTTACATGTAATCCGCAGCTGGTTATAGCGGATTATGTGTTTCCCATCAACCGTTATTGCTGGTAGAAATTTTTATAGATATATAAAACAATGTATTTGTGTCTTTATGTTTAAAAGAATGCAATTGCATAAATTTTGAAAAGCAAAAAATTTATTTATGTAAATTGCCTTAAATATATACGGTAGAAGGGGCTAGTTTCTTGCCTTACGATTCAATTTTCTCGTTGGAACAGAGTACACATATTTATAAAATCCATAAAATTGATATAAAATTAAATTGAATTTATACAATCAGATTATTATAGCATACGATACATTAGTTTATCTTGGGGCAACTGTTCTTAATATATAACAATATATCTTTCAAATTGTCCTCAATAAAGCTATTATCATAAATAAAACTACTATCTTTCACACTTGTTATCTAAAGAAAAACATATTGTCTATATGTTATATATATTGATCCTTAATTAGAATGAATCAATCTTCTTTAGCCGTTTATATTTTCACATGTCGTTAAAAATGGGTCAGTTAATTTTTTCAAATAAAATTTTAAAAAATTACTAAGACAAACATATAGCAAGAGAATTGATTTGCTCTAATATTCCCCTGAAAATTTCTAATGTTACATATGACGCTGTTAATGTCGAGAAAATTTATTGGGTCCAATACAGAATGATTAGGTCCAAACAAAAAGGAAAGGCCCACAAAACCCCATACATAGACATGGAAAATGTTAAATTCTGGCATGAGATGAATTATTTATGTTATCCTAGCGTTTACAGAGGTGAACTGAAAAAACAAACAAACAGATTAGTACAAACAGGACGGTCCTATAAAAATGAAAAATTTGATCTGCATCTTGTGCAGTGCAGGGGAAGAAGAAGATGAAGAAAAAGCCGTACAGTATTTGCCAGTTTTGCACCCTGGCCCTTCTCCCTGAGCAGCTGCCACTTGTGGCTGACCAATTTGATAAGCCATGTCTTGATCGTAACATACAACAGTTACTTATGTTTGCTTTGTAACTTGAAAAATAAATAAATGAGTAATATTTTAAATAGGTCTTTAAAGATTTGGTGGTCTTATATATTTGTCTTTCAAAAAAATTAACTAAGTCTTTGGTCTTTAAAATTATTAGATATATGCTATATATATTTTTAGTTTAGATTTAGCCGGTTAACCGAATACTTTCTCTCTTATGTGGAGGTGATCAGTGTGACGTGTCAGGTTTAATGCTACGTGTCGTTTCCAGGACACATTGGTCCCTGCACACGTGGCCAAAACGATGTCGTTTAAGTGCTTCTCTAAACGACGTCGTTTTGAGTAGGACAGATTAGTCCCCAATCTTTCTCCTGGAAGTGTTATAAAACGACAGTATTTTGAATGCGGACCTACTATAAAAACGCACACCCTTTTCCTTTCTCTATGTAAAATTACCTGAAACCCCACACCCTCATCCAAATTTTACAAGGTAACCCTTCATCTTCCTCAACTCCATTAACGTTGATTGAAGTCTGTAACAGTGGTTTGACGGCGACTAGTTGGTGGCAGTGGTGTGTCGTGCATATTGCTATTGTTGGAGGTAAATTTACTAATTTTTTTCTGAATTAAATTGAAGGTGAAGATTGAAGTATGACGAATATGCATATCTTGTGTAGGGTAGATCATAGATAGTGTGTTGTTATAGGTTAAGTCAGAGTTGTAAATTGATTTAGGTTATGCTGTTTCATAATAATGTTAACAATGTCGGTGTTAAAAATTGGATTCTATTTTAATGTTGTTGTAATGTGTTTGTTTCTTGTTTAAATTATGATAGATTTTTATTTTTTGATATTTAGAAGAGCAAAGACGTGGTATTTGGTGAAAGTTTTGTTAGAGACAACAAGAGGATACTTGTGTACATCAATGGAGAAGTCAAAAAGTTTCTCCCAATGGACATTGACTTGATATGTTTCTTTGACTTGAAGAAACTTTTTTTAGACTTGGGTTACCATGAGTACAAAGCAATATATTGGTATGATCCTACTTCTACTGACCTGGAATCCGGTCTTCACCCATTCACGGAGACAAAAAGATCAGAGCTTTGCAAAAGAACAAGATGCTAAATGAGGATACTAACGAATTCTACATCTATTTTGACCATCGAATCATGGAAGATACGGAGTTCATTAATGATGATGATGGTGTTAGTGTTGAGGAGGTGGATATGCAAGAGGTTAGTGCTGAGGATGATGGTGTTGACAATGATGTAAATATTGAGAGTTCTGATAGTAATGATGGGTATGAGTCTATAGAAGATGCACTGTATTAGCCTTTACCTTCCGGATATGATTTTTCGGATTCAAGTGAGGAAGAAAAGTCAGTTGGAGGTGGTAAAGAAAGGGAAGAATAATGGGAAGAAGAAATCTCTAATGAAGACCTTGCATAAGAAATCAAAAGTTGGTAAGCCTGTTAATGGGCCAGTTGGCAAGGGCAACGATGAGTCAAAAAGGATAGGCATTGGAAGAGAAGAGGTAGCTGGACCATCTGTTCAGAAAAAGAGTCATGGTGGGCCTACCAGGTCCAATAAGAGTGATTATGGGCCTGCTGGAATAGAAAAGGTTGTTAATGGACCTTCTGGTGACAACAAAAATAATGCTACACCTGCTAGTGCCAATGAGACTGCATCAAAGTCCAGAAAACCTGCTACACTTGATGAAGAACTTGGTGTGGAGTTGTTACCTGAATCGACATTGAGTTTGAGTATGAGTTTGAATAATTGTTGATTCCAGAAGACTCAAGTGATGATGGAGGAAATGGGTTTGATTGGTTTAATTCAAGTGCAGAATTTGGGGAGGTCCAATTTCAGCTGAACATGGAGTTTGAGTAACTTGAACAGTTTAAGCAAGCTTTGAAGGACTTCACAATAGCAGAGGGTAAGAGGATATTTTACAATAAGAGAAGGGTTAGGGCTGCTTGTATACATGGAGAATTCTCGCCTGGAAAGGAAGTGCAAAAAGTCAAGGCAAAGGCAAGAAAAGCAGCTAAAGAAAAGGCAAATTTAAAAGCTGCTAAGGAGTGGAGATGACAAAGCTGATATGGTGGTGGCAACAAATGAGTCTGAAGGTGAAGGTGATAAAGACAATGATGGGGTAGTGGATAAAGATTGTGGAGCTAATGCCAATGATGGAGCTACTGCCAGTGAGGTAGAAGGACAAGCTAATGCAGCAGATAATTAAAACATTGCAAATCAAGGTGAGAAAATGGTGAATCGGAGAAGCATGATTGTCTCTGGCTTATATACTGTTCAAAGAACACACAGTCAGGTGAGTATCAATAAAGACTTACAACCCCACTCACACGTGTGGAAGAGAATTTGGCAGCAATATGTCAGATCAAAATTGGATAGTAGAAAAGCTAGAAAAGAGATTGTTGAGTCAGCCACGTTTGACACATACAGAGGTATGGGATCACATGAAGGTTGATTACAATGTCATACTCAGTGACAAAATATTGTACAGAGGACTCGGATGGCTAGGAAGAAGTATGTTGGTAACGAGAAGGCGCGATATGAAAAGCTGCGAGACTACCTGAATGAGATACACATGTATTTTTTGTTATGTTATTTCAAAAAGTAACACTTCCCGAGATTTCAACGATTTGAGAACATTGGCTTAAATTACTTTAACATTGACTTTCTTTGCTAGTCAATGTCATGATTACTTCTTAGACAACCATCAATATCAGATTTCACTAGAACCATTCTTTGTTATAGTCCTTAATCTTTATCTTCTAATAAAAATCTCAATAAAGTATTTACGTGTTATTGGGAACAAAACATTGAGAATGTTTGAGTTACACAAATTCAATAATTGTCTGCACGTTTGTCATGTTGAAATTTAATCATTTGATTCTTAAGAAAGAAATAAATTGCATTCTCAAATGTTTAATTTGTATGAATTAGGAGTATAATTAAGTGAATTCTTGTCATACTAAGATATATACTTTGTTATGTTATTTCAAAAAGTAACACTTCATAATAAAATTTTTATGTTATATATATAATAATCATTTTGTTATGTGTTTCCTATGGTTCTTAATTAATAATCCAAATTATATGTTTACACAGAGCAATGCAAGTTCATCTGCACTGTTGGCAGTGGATTTCATACTTCAATCTCCTTCGTTATTTGATAAATTATACATTTGCTTATATGCTTGCAAAAGGGGTTCAAGGCTGGATGTCGCCCTTTGATAGATTTAGATGGATGCTTTTTTAACGACTTTTATGGGGACAGTTATTGTCAGCTGTAGGACAAAATGCGAACAATCATTTTTATGTGATTGCGTATGTAGTAGTTGATAGTAAGACAAAGGCTAGTTGGAAATACTTTTTGGGATTGTTACAGGATGATCTTGGGCAATGCACTGACGATGGTTGGAACTTCATCAGCGATCAACAAAAGATATCCCCGAATATCACATAGGTTTAATGTTTTAACTTTTAATGTTTGTTATGTTTACTATCTTAATGTTTTTTATTCTTGCTATTTTAATCATGGTTATGTATGTTATTATCTGCTGCCGTAGGTTTAGTGTTAATGTCTTTTAGCTGTAGATACTTTTTATATTTAGTATTTTTATATTTGTTATTTTCAGGTCTGTTTGAAGTATGATGTAGGGTCTTTTGCTAGCACTAAAGGAGGTTACGCCTAACGCACATCACAGAAACTGCCTTAGGCACATTTGGAAAAATTTCACAAATAAATACAAGGATACACAGCTTAAGAACGTGGTCTGAGCTTGTGCCAAAGGTTTAACATTTGCAAAGTTTAATGAGAACACGCAAAGCCTGAAGAGGATGAACGAGGACGCACGGGCTTACCTTGCAAAATTGGATCTAGGATGCTAGACTAAGTCAAAATTCAGCCACTGGCATAAGCTAGACAACATCACTAATAACATGACAGAGGCGTGGAATGCCAAGATAATGCACCATAGGAAAAAATCTATCCTAACAATGCTAAAGGAGCTCAAATGTTACATTATACGGAGGATGACACAATACAAAAAGGCTCTAAGTACATACACTGGTGTAGTTGCTCCTGTACAACAAAAAATGATGGAAGTAATTATGAAAGACACAAAGCACTGGACTACTTAATGTGCTGGCGATGATGCCAGACATGTATTGGAGGTACAAATGCACATGAAGAAGCTGGGAGTGCATTTGGATAACAACACATACATGTACATATAACATGTGGTAACTTACAGGTATAACACTTAAATTTATACATTTTAGTTGTTATTGTGACAAACTGTATATCTAATTGTAGTTAATAATCACTTATAGGTATTCCATATATGCATGCCATGGCTGCTATTGCTAAAAGGGAAAATAGAGCAGACACATATGTGCACAAGTGGCTGAAGATGGATGCTTTCAGAGCAACATATGGTCATTTCATTAGCCCTTTTAATAGTGAAGAGTATTAGGATAATTATGGAGAAATAAGTTCAATCCCTCCCAAGATTAAGAGGCCAATAGATCGCCTAGTAAAGAGAAGGAGACTAGATCCAGTGGAAGATAGACCAGAGGGTACTAAGGCAAAAAAGACCTTCAAAGTCACATGTGAAAAATGTGGAGAGCCTAGCCATAATGCTAAGACCTACAAGGGAGCTTCTAAGGCTGAGACTATTGCTAAAGGAAAAGTCAAGGGAAAATTCAAGAAAAAGTCATTTGCAACACAAGAAGAGGTTCAGGTTTCTCAATCAGCACTAATAACTCATGTATTCATGATTAACACTTACCTTCTTATACTAAATGTGATATATTGTGGAGCTTGAGATATGTGATAACATGTTTAGGATTGAGATTTTTTACAGCAATTAGTTGCTCTGTTATAGAGACCAAATTGACATATAATATAATTGATTAGGGATCCGTTTGACTTATATCATAAACATTAAAGGACCTATTTGACATACAAGATACATTATAAAGGATTGAATTGTCTTAATAAATTTGCTCATGTATGAGGTAATTCAGCCTGAGGCACCAACAAATGTTGCTGTACCAGATATTAGAATGAATGTAAATGCTGAAAGTGTAAGTATGCTTGATAATTTGTTTCACTATTTATTCCTAACACTAGATAATAATATCTTTCTGTCTTGGACTCTCAGTCTTGGTAGGATAGTCTAATTGAAAATGAGTTCATGTATATCTTATGCTAGAATACTCATAATTGTTTACAATTCTATCACGGAAGATTGGCTCAACCTCAGGCTCAGCAGCCTTTTAGACGTTCAAAGCAGGCAATAATTATGCCTAAGATTTAGGAGAGTGTGAGTGCTGAGACCATGGCAGTTGTAAGTAGTGGCACAACCTCCATAATGTTCAAATTTAGTCCAACTCCCGGACTGAATCTCTCTAAGAAGAAATGATGCTTTCTTGAAACTTATTGTGAAGGGGACAAGACCTTGTTTTGTTATTTTGAAGAAAATAGACCTCCACTTTTAATTAATTTTGTCTTACCAGTGTGTGTAGAAGGAAATAAACCTTCTTTGGTTTGTTTTATATAGCTAATAACCGTAGCTACTTATGTGCATACTCTATTTTGATGCTACTTTATGTTAACATTTTGATACGTGATATTTGCATATTCTGGTTTGGATTATATACTATGTTTTATAATATCTACTTGGCCAAGTTACTTACATGCATACTCTGATTTGGATATAGACTAGCTTCTGTTCAGCATCATCGTCAACCTCTAATGTCCATTTAACTAAAATGAGCCATTGCAATACAATATTTTTTCGACAAACATACAATGCTGATTGCTTAAATAAGCACCACATAGATATAAAATAAAATTACAACTACAAGTGCACCAATTATTACACCTCTAAACAACCTGAAAAACACTATCTTTCTTGAGTTTTAGACTATCTTCATTCTTCTTTATTAACATCTCCACCAATTTTTTACTCTCTCCTCCAAGCTATAATTCAAACCTGCAACAAATTCTTCACCCACGCATGTCTCCACAGAGGCCAATCTACTGCTTTCAACTACATCATTCATCAGATACCCAAAAATCTCATCAAACCATACAAAAAAATCACAATAACCTTGCTTTTCTTACAATCCAATAATGAAACAGAATTCATAACATTAGTCTTAAACCAATTATCAAAACTATAACACCACAAAAATCTACCACTCTAAAGTACCTTAAAGTGAGGACAACCAAAGAATAGCATATTCGGGTTCTTTGCTGTGCAAGACCTGGATATTACGTCCTATGTCCTGCACTTGCACTTAGAATGTTCTCATCTTCTGAGTAGCCCCCTTGGGAAGCCAATCAAACTACTGTCAACACTGAAGACATCATTGATACTTTATCAACCACGTCTCCGAATTGCGACTGATGTGCTGCCTCCACTCGCCACCACCTTCTTCAAAGCTAAAAACTCTCTATCACATACTAAGATACATGAATTGGAGACAAAGAGACAAGGGTTGAAATGGCAACGTATTACGCCTCTCATAACGCTGTCGTTTTATAACACTTCCAGGAGAAAGGTTAGGGACTAATCTATCCCACTCAAAATGACGTCGTTTGGAGAAGCACTTAAACGACATCATTTTGGCCATGTGTGCAGGGACCAATTTGTCCTGAAAGCGATGCATAGTATTAAACCTGACACGTCACACTGATCACCTCCACGTAGGAGAGAGAGTGTTTGGTTAACTGGCTAAACCTGGACCAGAGACGTATATGGTATATATCTAACAATTTTGGAGACCAATGACTTAATTTTTCTAGGGGACAAATTTATCGAACCGCCAAATCCTTGGGGACCTATTTAGGGTATTACTCTAAATAAATTTTAAATTTAATATTTTGGTCTTAATTTTTTTATGAAGTCTCTAAGAATTATTTTGTTAAATAGATTGGTGTTTCTATGGCTTTTACTTATTAATTACTTTTGAAAGGATTCATAGCTGTTGTGTGGCTGACATCTCTATCACGATGTCACATGTCACACGTCAAGTAGCGAACAAATGAATCTTTATTTAATGTGGCAAAAATTATACGGATTAAAAGCGTAAAAAAAGACCATGAAAGAAGCCATCATAAAATCATAAAATGACGTTTTGAAATTTGTGTTATAATAATATATATTGAAAATTTAATTATTTTTTAATAGAAATATTGAAAAATTTATTTGTACAACATGCATATTAAAATTCTGATTAAAATTTTGCATCTAATAATATGAGACCAAATCCCTATTTTGATACCTGAGATTCACGCGATTACTTATTTAGGTTTCTGAAATTCAAAATTACCCATAGTAGTGTTCTAGATACAGCTCCGGACACTATTTTGGTCCCTAGCCTCTTTTCGACGCTGAGTTAGTGAATGAAATGCTTAGGTGGCAAAATCTTGACACGCTAAGAGCTGCAACGGCTAGGTGACATGACAAAATTTGATTTAGGATCCAATTTGGTCCTTTGAACCCTAATTATGCACGTTATTGACGCTACCCTCCTCCTCCTCCTCCTCCTCCTCCTCCTCCTCCTCCTCCTCCTCCTCCTCTTCTTCTTCTTCTTCTTCTTCTTCTTCTTCTTCTTCTTCTTCTTCTTACATTTCTCTTTCCATTATTACCATCACCACCACTCATTGTCACTACCATCCCTTTACCACCATCCACCACCATCTTTACTTATCATTACCATGACTCCCACCATTTAGCCTCATCCATTACCAACACACTTCATAGGTCCACCCCACCTCATCTGAATCCTCTACCCTTGCCACCATCACATAGCCACCCTTTCTCACATACAATCCACCTCCACTACCAATAATACTAAAACAACACCAATACTTATAAACCTATTTTAAAATCAAATTCAACAATAGAAAAAGGGTTATTTTGAAAAGATAGACTTTTTTAATAAAGAGAATTTCAATAACCTTTGCTCTTGTAAAGATGCGGATTTGAATGAGAGAAAGACAAAACATAGGGAAAAGAAGATAAGAAAAGTGAGGATCGAAAGAGGAGGAGTCGGCGGCAGCAGAGAGAGTAGCCACCGTCGCCAAGAGATTGAGAGAGATGGTCGGTTACGATCTGGCCCAGTTACCACTGATAAACCCCAATTTTGTGGTTTATCTTGTGCTTAATTTAGGGGATTTTATCACCCCTTTTCCACATTTATTCAATGAAATAGTATGGTTTTATAATTCTCCCCGATTTTGTGCTTAAGAGTAAAAACATGCTTTTTAGGCCTTAAAATAGCTAATTTTGATTCACCTTAATTCTATTCGATGCCTTAATGTGTTTGTTGAGTGATTTCAGATCCATAAGGCAAGTATTGGATGGAAGAAGTGAAGAGAAAAGCATACAAAGTGGAGAAAGCATGAAGAAATGAGCATTTGGAGAATTGAGGGCCACGCGCACGCGTCACCCACGCGTACGCGTGAGAAGGGAGTCTGGCCATCGACGCGCATGCGTTGCCCACGCGCACGCGTGACGTCAGGCACGTGACCCACTTAAAGTAAATTCGATGGAGGCGATTTCTGAGCTTCCCAGGCCCAAATCCAACTTGTTTCTAAGGCTATTTCATGCAGAATTAGTTGTAGGATAGCATCATGTAGTTTAGTTTCTAGAGAGAGAAGCTCCATCTTCTCTCTAGAATTAGGGTTCCTAGGGTTATTTGCATCTTAGATCTAGGTTTTGGTTCTTGCTTTCATCTTGTTCCTTCTATAATTTCATGCTCTAGTGGTGTAATCCTCTTGTTTTCTCTTGTTAATTTCCTTTCATGCCTCTCTTTAGTTTTATGAATGCTCTTGTTGGATTTGGTTTTCTTTAATGCAATTGATATTTCTTTTATGTTCTTTTATTGTTAATTTGAGTTGTTACTCTTGTCTCTTTGTAATTAGTAGTTGGTAGATTTATTATTCTTGCACTTTTACCATATTTTCCTTTTGCACCCACCAAGTGTTTGACAAAATACTTGGTTGGGCTTTAGAGTAAATTTTTGAGCATTCTTAGCTTGGAAAGAGAGAATAGGCAATATTGAGTCATAAATAACCAACTCATGTTGGCGATCTAGAGTTGTGAAAATCTTATTTGACGTTCTCGAATAAGGAAGATAATATTATACCTTTCTCCTTGTTTGGGTTGACAAAATAGGAGAAGCTCTTATTTATTATTGTGATGTGATTAACTAGTCTTATTTGACTTTCTCTCGTGGGAAGTATTGATTATACCTCTTCTTAGTTTGAGTTGACAAAATAAGATGAATTAATCATTGCATGACTAGGATAGAAAGCCTAAATTCTCAACCCTTGCTATGAATGTCTCTCTTTAGTTGTTTGCTTTACTTTTCTTATCATTTATTTTCTTGTCCCCCTTTATCAATCAAACCCCCCCTTTTTGCATCTTCATAGCCAATAATTGAGCACTTCATTGCAATTCCTTGTGAGACGACCCGAGGTTTAAATACTTTGGTTAATTCTTATTTGGGATTTGTACTTGTGACAACCAACAATTTAAATTTGATTTGAGCATTGCTTGTTGGTTGAGAACTATACTTGCAAAGAAGCTATTTTCCTCCTTACCGAGAAAAAATTCTTAACCGACGATTTTGCTCTTATCAAGTTTATGGTGTTATTGCCGGGGAATTGTAATGGTGTTACATTATTGGCTATTGTGAATATGTGAATATGTTTGTCTTTTGCTTGTTTGTTAGCTTTTGTTAGGTTTAGTGAGTTGTTTCTCATTTTTGTTAGTTTTTGTTTTCATTTGTCACTATGAATTCTCACCCCTTTAACTATGAGTTGAGTTCAAATTATATTGTAGGAAATAGAAGCTTCAATGAGGATGTGCATCAAGGATGGAACAATCAAAGATGGGAGGAGCCTCAAGGAAGTAATCACTCTTCGTGGCAACAACCTCCAGTTTCTTATAGGTATAATTCCACTCCTAATGCATATCAATCTAATGGATGTGGTGACCCTCATTGTGATTGTCAATCACAATCACCATATGCATATGAACCACCCCCTCAACCTAGTTTTGAACCATCATACTCACAAGCCCCCTACCACCAAACACCTCCATATGACCCTAACCCATATCCACCATGCCAACCACCGTATGAGCCATATGAACCATACATGGAACCACAACAATTTTCCCACAACTACTCCCAAGAACCACCTCAATATACACCATCTCCATATGACCCCTACCAAGGTGAACCACCTTCCAATTATGAGTCCTTCCTTTCAAATAATGAACCATCTCTTCCCACACCACCTCCAATGGGTGGAACTCTCAATGCCTTCAAGCTACAACAACAAAGAGACATTAGCTCTTATATCCAAAGGCAAGAAGAGAAGTTCAAGAAGTTAGAAGCCGTGATGGCTACCGTGGCGGAAGCCGTTAGCAACATGGTCTCCTCTCGCCTAAGCTTATCCGATCAAGGCACTCCCATTGTTGAATGTGGAGAAGCAATCAAGGAGCATAGTGAGGGGGTGAATTTGGAGCTTCAAGGTGGAGAAGAAGAGTTGAAGAAAGAATTGCCACAAAGGGAGGAAGTTAAAACAATAGAGCCAAAAGAAGTGGTTGAAGACCTAGGAGATGTTAGAAGTCCATGGGAATGTAGAATTAGAAAGCCTTCATCCAAGGAGCTTGATATTAATGTTGAGGAGGGTGTACAACCTCCAAGTCATATTATAGTTAAATACTTTGAAGAGGTTGATCAAGAGATGGATTCAATCATTGATGAATTCCTATCTACAATTGAATCCTCTCCCATTGGACTTGACATAGAGATCAAAGAAGAAGATATTTCACCTCTCATACCCTTGATAAGCAATGATGAAGAGCTTGATTTGGAAGAAAGCTACCAAGAGGAAGAGGTTAAGGTTGAAGAAAGTTGTCAAGAGGTGAAGGCAATCAAGGAAGAGCACAAGAGAGTGGACCTCACATTGTCTGAGTGAGGGGAGGTTCCCCTTCCTAAGTCACCATCCATCCTTTCATTCAAGTGGGTAAATATCTTATCTCTAAGCTTTATTATCTCATTTGAATATGGATTGCTTGAGACGGATGGTCAACTTAGAGTTCTTTGCGGCCTTAAGAGAAAAAGGGAGATGATTAGTGGTTGGAAACATCACTCGAGGTTCATGATGGTTTCATTCTCAAAGTGGAATTGTAAAGGTTGGTGTAGAGTTCGATTGCTCGAGTCTAGGAGAATGTTTGGGTGCTCACTTGAGAATTCTATGTGCCTACCACCCGGATGGAACAATGATGATCAATTAGAAGACGGGTGTGAAAATAAGATATGGGATCCCAGATCACAATATGAAGACCAAATTTGGGAGCTCATATCTTGGGAAGAACCTCACCCAAGTTTGGTGAAGTCGGTTGAAAATTCTAACAACCGTTTGAGGAGCAAGCATCCTTGGAGGTTCAAGGATGAATACAAGCATAAGCCGCTATGACAAGGAGCTCCCCATAAGTCCAACTTAAGGACAATAAACAAAAGTGCTAGGTGGGAGACACCCCACCATGGTAACATCTTTTCTTTTTCTCTTTTGTACATATTGGTAAATTAGTTTAATTGCATATTTTGTTGGGTTAGTTGAGTCTATTTGGGAGTCTAGTAGGTTAAATAAGGTTTTATGATATTTTGGTAGCTGTTTGGAGGTTTGAATTGCTTAGTTTGGTGCAAGAACTTGGAAAAATTTTGAAAAACAGAGCACCAACCCACCCGTACGCGTCACCCATTCATACGTGTGCCCCATGCGTACGCGTGGATCCAAAAATCTTCATTTTCCATACAAAAACCCGAGAGTTGTGCGAGTTTTGGGTTGGATTTGTGCCTTTAGCACAAAACCCACCCACGCGTACGCGTCACCCCACGCGTATGCGTCGGCTCTCTGAATAACCCACCACGCGTACGCGTGACCTACGCATACGCGTCGCTCCCATTTCACCTATCCACGCTTACGCGTCACACCTCGTGTAAGCGTGGATTACCCTGTTTCACCCATCTTCTTTTCTTCTTTTCCATCTCTTCTCTTCTCCTCTCTTCTTCCCTTCTCTCACCCATCATCCAACACTACCATACACCATCAACCATTAGTTAGTATAGCTAATTAGTTATTTAGTTAGTTTAATTTTAGTTTAATTTTTTGTTTTTCATTATAAGTGTTGGATCATTAGCTTTGTTTGCTATTCATTGCTGCTTATTATCAATTTACACTTCCTTGCTTTTGCAATCTCTCATATTTTGTGTTATTTTTTATTTGTCATAGATGAGTCATCATAGACAAAAATGAAAGTGGGAGAGAAGGAACACACAGCACCGGTTGACCTACTAGCTGAAGGTAGCAACCCAGAGAGTCGCCGTACCCCCTTGCTCATCTTTGGATGCACCGAGGACGGTGCAAACTTTTAAGTGTGGGGAGGTCGTCTGACCACTAGGCATTTTTGTGTGACAATTTCTAATTCCAACACTTTTGCATCTCATTTTCTTAGGCCTTTTAGGGTTTTTAGTTACATTTTCTTGTTTTGCATATATATATATATATAATAAGCTTAGTCGAAATGATGAAATTTTTCAAGAATTCTATCTATAGGGCACCCAAAAAAAATAGAACTTGCTTGAATTATATACATTGTGGATCGTGTTTTTTAGCTAAGAATACAAGCATGTGAGTTTTGAGCCTAATTGTGTGGTTACATTATATAAACACTTATTTTCATTCTTGTGTGCATTATTCTTTCTATGATTGTAATCTTTGATTTGTTTGATTCTATATGTCTATTATTTTGTGTATACATACATTTATATGATTGAGGTCATTGTTTCAAATAGCTCACTTACCCAAATAGCCTTACCTTTTATCTACCATTGTTAGCCGATTTTGAGCCTATGCCTAACCCATTTGTTCTTAATTTTAGCACACTACAAGCCTTAAGTGAAAAACAATAAATGTCCCTTGTTTGGATCTTTGATTATCTTAGGCTAGTGAGAGTGCTTATTGTTTAAGTTTGGGAGAGTTGGAAACATTGGTTGGGATAAAAGAGTGTATTTTTGTATTTTTGTCAAAATTTTGGGAATTTGAGTACATACTCATGTATCAATTATGTGTAAACCATATGCATTGATGCTCTTGTGTATATATCTTAGTTTGAGAAAAGTAAAAGAAAAAGAAAAAAAATATATAAAATGAAAAGAAAAAAATAGAAAAGAAAAGAAAAAGAAGAAGTAATAAAAAGGGGACAAAGTGCCCCAGAGTGAAGCTCAAATAAGAATCAATGCATATTTGTAGTGATCAAAAAGAGAATGCATGAGTGTGTGAAAAAGTGAAGGATGGGTAGTTAGGTTAACTTTGAAATTGTATAGGTTGTCAAAGGTTAGGTGGGAAGTTTAGGTTAATCAAAGATTCAAATTCTAGCTCACTTAACCATATGCATCCTTACCTTGACCCTAACCCCATTACAACCTATGGGAAAGCCCTCATGATATTTGTATGCATGCATGAAATAATTGTTGATTGTTAGATGAAAAACAAATCTTGGAAAGCATGATTAGGGGAGAATTGAGTGAATCAACCCCAAACACTTGAGTGCCTAGAGCGGATACACATCCGGTGAGGGTTCGATTACTCAATTACATGTTTCCACCCTTGATCATATTTTCTTGCAAGTTTAAAAAAAATCTTTCAATAACTCAACTCAATTGTGGGTTTGATCCGGTTGTTAATATCTTTAGCCCTCATGTGCATATATGTATTCTTGGGAATTGATTTATTTTGACCAAGTAGTTACATTCATTTAGATAGATTGCATGTAGGTAGGTCGCATTTAGATAGTTTACATTGAATAAATGTTGATACCCTTTGTTTCTTTCTTGGTTAAGCATGACGACATGCTTGGTTTAAGTGTGGGGAGGTTTGATAAACCCCAATTTTTGTGGTTTATCTTGTGCTTAATTTAGGGAATTTTATCACCTTTTTCCTACATTTATTCAATGAAATAGCATGGTTTTATAATTCTTCCTGATTTTGTGCTTAAGAGTAAAAACATGCTTTTTAGGCCTTAAAATAGCTAATTTTGATTCACCTTAATTCCATTCGAAGTCTTGATGTGTTTGTTGAGTGATTTCAGATCCATAAGGCAAGTATTGGATGGAAGAAGTGAAGAGAAAAGTATGCAAAGTGGAGAAAGCATGAAGAAATAAGCATTTGGAGAATTGAGGGCCACGCGCACGCGTCAGCCACGCGTACACGTGAAAAGAAGTTTTGCAAGCCACGCTTACGCGTCACCCACGCGTACGCGTGAGAAGGGAGTCTGGCTATCGACGCGCACGCGTCGCCCACGCGCATGCATGACGTCAGGCACGTGACTCAATTAAAGTGAATTCACTGGAGGTGATTTCTGAGCTTTCCAGGCCCAAATCCAACTCGTTTCTGAGGCTATTTCATGCAGAATTGAGGATTGAGCAAAAGGGGGAGCAATTAGTTGTAAGATAGCATCATGTAGTTTAGTTTCTAGAGAGAGAAGCTCCCTCTTCTCTCTAGAATTAGGGTTCCTAGGGTTATTTTCATCTTAGATCTAGGTTTTGATTCTTGTTTTCATCTTGTTCCTTCTATAATTTCATGCTCTAGTGGTGTAATCCTCTTGTTTTCTCTTGTTAATTTCCTTTCATGCCTCTCTTTAGTTTTATGAATGCTCTTGTTGGATTTGGTTTTCTTTAATGCAATTGATGTTTCTTTTATGTTCTTTTATTGTTGATTTGAGTTGATACTCTTGTCTCTTTGCAATTAGTAGTTGGTAGATTTATTATTCTTGCACTTTTACCATGTTTTCCTTTTGCACCCACCAAGTGTTTGAAAAAATGCTTAGTTGGGCTTTAGAGTAGATTTTTGAGCATTCTTGGCTTGGAAAGAGAGAATAGGCAATCTTAAGTCATGAATAACCAACTCATGTTGGCGATCTAGAGTTGTGAAAATCTTATTTGACGTTCTTGAACAAGGAAGATAATATTATACCTTTCTCCTTGTTTGGGTTAACAAAATAGGAGAAGCTCTTGTTTATTATTGTGATGTGATTAACTAGTCTTATTTGAATTTCTTTCGTGGGAAGTATTGATTATACCTCTTCTTAGTTTGAGTTGACAAAATAAGATGAATTAATCATTGCATGATTAGGATAGAAAGCCTAAATTCTCAACCCTTGCCATGAATGTCTCTCTTTAGTTGTTTGCTTTACTTTTCTTATCATTTATTTTCTTGTCCCCCTTTATCAATCAAACCCCCCTTTTTGCATCTTCATAGCCAATAATTGAGCACTTCATTGCAATTCCTTGTGAGACGACCCGAGGTTTAAATACTTTGGTTAATTCTTATTTGGGATTTGTACTTGTGACAACCAACAATTTAAATTTGATTTGAGCATTACTTGTCGGTTGAGAATTATACTTGCAACGAAGCTATTTTCCTCCTAACCGAGAAGAAATTCTTAACCAACGGTTTTTCTCTTATCAACCACTCGAAGGAGAATGAATTGAGCTTCTAGCTGTAGTACTCCTACATCAAATCATGGTTTCTCTACTAATGGCGATGAACGACAAAGAAGAACAAGGAGAAGAAAAAGAAATTGAAGGAGAAGAACACAAGAAGAAGAAGGAAGGAGGATAAAGAAATATGAATAAATTAGGGTTTCAGGGACCACATTAGGTATAGATACAAATCTTGTCACGTTAGCTAGTCATTGTTGCATCTAGCGTGGCAAGGAGGGTGCCACTTAAGCATTCCGTTTGCTGTCTCAGCACCGAAAAGAGGCTATGGACCAAAATGGTGCCAAGACCTGTATCTGGAGCACCAATAGGTAATTTTGAATTTCAAGTACTAAAATAGGTAATTACGTGAATCTCAGGGACCAAAATGGAGATTTAGTCGATAACATGATGTTGTAGATGCAATTGAAATGTGGTGATGTTCTTTGGTGAAAAAATGATAAAATTTTGTTAGATAAGTTTAATTATTGATTTTAAATTGTTAATTGGTTTTAATAGCAAAACTTACAATTGCGAAATAGTTATAAAAATGATTATCTAAATAAATTCTACAAAATAATTTTCTTATAAAATATAGAGCATAATATGCCTAAATATAAAAGTTGCAAAATCCATCCCATCTATTAACATGCATATTTCAGATGGTGTAATGTAAACTCTAGGTTAATATATGCAATTTTTACCCTATTATATCATAAGACAAATTACAGTTTTATATAATTGTTTCTATTAATGAAACAATTCAAAATGTATTAATTTTAAGTATCATATAAAATGTTAATAAGATAACTGCCCAAGAATTCTAAAATACAAGGCGTGGATTATAAAGATATTTTTCGAATTATTCTGTCTATTACAGCTATTGAGGGTTGACACTTACATCAATTAAATATAAATACAGTATTTCTTCATATGAGTATTTGGATGAAGCTGTATACATGAAACCTCCTCTTGGCTTGCATCTCCCAGAACCAGATCTTGTGTGTAAATTAGACAGATCTTTATACGGTTTGAAGCAAGCAAGTAGGCAATGGAATACCAAACTTGATGCCTCACTTGTTGCTAATGGTTATACACAATCTAAACATGACTATAGTATATTCACAAAGCAATCTGACCGTGCTTTCAATGTACTCCTTGTGTATATAGATGATCTTGTCCCTTCAAGTGATGACTTGGCCAAAATTAATCATGTGAAACAATATCTTCATGATTTGTATAAGATTAAGAATCTTGGAGAGCTAAAATATTTTCCTGGGATGGAGGTAGCTCACAGCAAGAGGGAGATAGCAGTTTGCCAATGCAAATACTGCCTTGATCTCTTTCAAAATTATGGTATGCTAGTAGCGAAACCGGTTTCCACACTTATGGAATATACACACTTGTCCAAAAAGTTCAGGGACCCTGTTGACTTCATGCTTAGAGTATAAAAAGATTATTGGACGGCTATTATATCTCACAAATACCAAACTAGACATCTGTTATGCAGTAAACAAATTGAGTCAGTTTTCGGATTGCGCAACGGATAAGAATTTTGAGGCAACACTGAGAGTTCTTAAGTATCTCAAGAAGGCACCATCAAAAGAATTATTCTTCTCAGCCACCACTAATCTCACTCCTTCAGGTTTTTTAGATTCCAAAAATTCAGTCACGGGTTATTGTTTCTTTTTGGAAACATCAATTGTTTCATGGAAGAGCAAAAAACAGGACACGATCGTAGCATCTTCTTGTGAGGCAGAGTATATGACACTTGCTTCAGCAACAATGGAAGCATAATGGTTAAGATACATGATGAAGGAGCTTCGAATAGAGTGGGAGAAACCTATGATAATATATTTTGATAGTCAATTTGCTTTGCACATAGTTGCCAATACCGTATATCATGAGAGAACCAAACATATCAAAGTCGATTACCACATTGTGAGGAATAAATAGCAAGAAGGGGTTACCAAGTTGCTGCCCATCAGCAGCAGTGAACAACTTGCAGATATTCTAACCAATACTTTGACACTAAGACCATTTCAAGCATGTGAAGGCAAACTAGGACTATTAAACACACAGTCTAAGTTTGAGAGGGAGCGTTACTTAAGGGAGCTATTGATCACGTGTATAGTAGTAGTTAGTAGGTTTGTATGGTTAGGACATTAATTACATATTAGAAGGTTCTCGAGTCATGTTAGCAACCTACAACTTAAAGAGCTAGTAAGTTAATTAGCTTGAGAAGTAAACACTATATATAGAAGAGTGTTAGTTGTAATTAATTAACTATGATTTATTTTATGAGATGTAGAATCTGTCAATACCAATTTCTTCATCTTTAAATCCCCCCTCTCTCTTCTTCTCTCAACTCAACTCCCTTCACTTTTCTGTCTCTATTCTTTTCTCTCCACACTTAAACTCATACTATAGAGATGATGAGAATAGCTTTGCCTCTCTCACCATTCTTCATCAACCAGTTAAATACGTAGTCTATTATAAGAAAATGATTCTACTTTTAAATTTCAGGAAAAGAATAATATGTCAATAAATTAACCTTGTTTAGTCAAAGGTTTTTTCTTTTCTTTTTTAACCCTTTCATTCCAGTTATAATTTGGAAAAACTACACGTATATGGAATAAAATTATAATTTAAAACTATTCACATATCACCAATATATTTTTAATTGTTTTTGTTATATTGTTCTATCGAAATTTTAATTTAAAATCTTAATGTGTGTGGAGAAAAACAAAATTTTAACAAATTTTTATTATAAAACAATTAAATTTTAAAAAAATACTATCAAGACAAATTAGCTTTCTTTCAAAACAAAATTATTTCATGATTTTGGGATAAATTCGTCTATATCTATCTCATTAAAGCACAATATTTTGAGTAAACTACCGTTTCTATCTACAAATATTCAAAACGCAGATAAATCTACCCATAAAAAATGAAATTGACTTTGTACCTAAAAGATAGACTTTAACGGACAAAACTAATGAAACCCTAAAAGATTATTCAAATTTTCTAAATTATCTTTCTAACCAAACCTACCTCACCCTCAAATTCCAATTCTTCGTCACCACTACCATCGCAGCATTCAATAAAATCTAGGGATAATTAGATCAAACTTTAAAGAAGAGTTAAAAAATACTTGTGCTAGTTTGGTTTAACTTTAGGTATAGAAGTCTTGAGAAGTGCATGGGGTGCTTTGACAACAAGGCTTATATTGGCCTAAACTCAACTTCATATTGCATGCACAGGGCCGCAACAACTGCGAGCTATATTAACAATGAAATACATTTGCATTATCAAATTAAAACTCGCAAATTGTACAATTACAGTTCATATGTATGTGATTTTGAGAGATGGATACTTTGGCAACTCCTTTATGAAAAAAAAGAGATCGTAGATAAATAAATAAATAAAATAAGAAGAAAGTGAAGTATTTAAGATGGTGTACAGGTTCATGTAATAAGATTTTGTTGTCCACGGGGTAAAGAGAAAGAGGCGGTAGTGGTGTTGGTAATGGCAATCATGGTGGTGGTGATGATAGCTATAGATGAGAAACGATTGATTGGAAATTTGGATGGTGGTGATAGTGGTGAAGAATTGAGAATTGAAGGTAAGATAGATTATCTCAAGAAGAATAACTTAAAAATTTTAGATAAAATTTTAGGATTTGGTTAGTTTTGTCTGCCAAAATTTATTTTTTATAAGTACAAAGTTAATTTTATTTGTTCATAAATTGATTTATCAATATTTTAAATATTTGTGAGTAAAAATGATATTTTACTCTATTTATATTACTTAAATTAGGAGTTTATTTGTCACCGACTTAAACATGTGATATTGTAACAAAACTAGAGCCACTTGGTGGCCACATTGAATCCCATTGTTAGCCCGTCGTTGACAGGTCAAATTAAAGCGGCAGAAAAACTAATAAATTTGAAGAGAGTAATTTTTAAAAATAGTAAAAATTTTTAAAAAATCAAAGTATTTGATATTAAATTTTCTAGTTATCAATTTTAGTGTTTGCTGGTAAAAGAAATAAATAAGCAAACTGAAGATTTTGGATATGTTGTACAATGTTGGAAGTGGAATATATTTTAATGATAAGGCGTACATAAAAGGATAAATTTTTTTATATGAAAATTAGCTATGTGTTATATTGGGTTATGGACATTAAGGGGTTATACATTGTTGTGACGGCAGTGGTTTTTTAAATTGACGAAAAAGAAATCGGACAGTTCGATTTCTTTGATGAGAGAGAGAGGAACACAAATCAGACAGTTTGATTTGTGTGGAGTAAATAATCTTCCCTCTTTTAGCGTATGCAAATCGGACCTACCGATCAGGTTTTTAATTTTTTTATTTCGATAGAACACTAACCGGACAGTCCGATTTCAGTTCTTTAAAAAATTTGAAATGGTAAACAGGTTTTTGAACTGTCCGATTTCTTTGTTTATATATACCCTAGATTGGCCAAACTCTCCACTTCTTCTTCATCTCTCAATTCTCAGATCTTCTGAAACTCCTCTTCTTCCTCTCCTCTTGTTCTTCCTCTCCATTGTTTCAAAAGAAATAATACCGAGGTTGAGAGTATTCAATATAAGTATATTATCATGGATGATAGAGTTATGTTTGTTGAGTTTAGAAAACTGAAATGATGATCAAACATTATTAAAATATAAATTAGGTATTTATTAAAATATTTCCAATTGATTGTTTGATGTTTTTTGTTTAGTGTGTAGGAAAGAAAATTATTTCTCCTTATAGCTCATTTGATGAAAGCCCATCTTGATCACCAAACAAAGGTGGCCTCATACCAAAGTATTTTAAATCAAGTGGCTGAACCTTGAGACTAAGGAAGAATAGACAAGCCCAAATCACAATTCCATGAACCAAAATGGATAAATCGATGAAAGGAACCTAAGGTTCTCAAAGCATGCTTCGGTTACTCCATCCCTTGGTAATTGGAACTTGGAATTCAGTTTGATTTAATTTCATTGAAAGCTTCCACCAAAAGCTTTTCCTTTCTTCTCTCTCCTCTCTCTTACTTCGGTCACATCATGTGTTTATCTAAGAAAAAGAAAGAAGAAAATGGAAGAATCAGAGATCAGATTTTGAAGATAGGCAAAAAGGTTTTTGCCAAATCAAAGTGAAGAAAGGAAGGCTACAAACCGTAGCTACTCTCTCGGTCAAAGCACACAAAAAGTTTATTTCTTCATTTGTGCTTTACCAAGGATCAAAGAAGAAAGCCTCAAGATCTCATGCATGAAAGAGGTAACCATGGAGAACGTGAAGTTTACATGGGTCAGAACCACATCAACGATCAGAATCAAGACTTGGGTTTTGAAGAAGTTGGAAGAGAAAGGATGAGAATGAGAGAGATCTAGTGACATGCATGCAGCAGATTCGGGTTATTTCTCTCCTCTCTGTTGAAGCCGTTGCTGCTCTAAGGTTGGAGAAGAAGTTGCTGTGAAGGTAGAACCAGTTTCAACCTTGGAAGCTTCACCCCTCTATATTAAGGGTGAACGGCCAAGGGTTGAGATAAGAAGAGTAAGTGAGAAAGCACAGAGTTCTCATAGCTACCCAAAAACTGTCTGATTTTTTCTCCTTCGATGAAGTTTATTTAGTTTCTTTCTCTTAGTTTTGTCTGTCTGAGTCTCATGGTAAAAGGCAAACATGGTGAGGTTTGTAAGAAAAAGCCAATGAGAGGCAAAAAGATAGGATTTGAGTCCTAGTCAAATTTGGATTAGGTTAGAATCTGAATTTGTCCTTGATAGGATTGGATAGATCCTAGTGAAGAATTGGTGTTTGTAATCTTGTAAAAGATAGAGAAATTTTATCATTGTTGTGATGGAGACTCGATGTAGGCTACATTGCACCTTGTAGCAAAACCAGGATATATCTGGGTGTTATTTCTTCTTCCCTTCTACTTTTCTGTTTCTGTTACTTAGGAGACAAAAATAAAAATGTCTCTCAGTTGACCACAAGACAAAAGTGAAAATATCTCCTATATTCCCTTGAGAAAGAAAAAGTAATATTCAACTGAAAAGGTAGCTAAGATTCAACCCCCTTCTCTTAGCCACTGATAACCATCAATTGGTATCAGAGCTTGGTCTCAAAGAGAGCAAGCTTTGTAGCTTAGAGAAAAAATTCTGATGGTGAACAACAGTGGTTATAATGTAGTGACCTATACTCTGACAGAAGGGCAATCGAGTAACATACCTCCGTTCTTCAATGGAAAGAACTACAGCTACTGGAAGGAGAGAATGAAGATTTTTGTTCAATCTGTAGATTACAAACTCTGGAAGATAATTCTGGAGGGCCCACAAGTCCCAACCATAACAGGAGCTAATGGTGTGATTGTTCCCAAGGCTGAGGCTGATTGGAATGACGATGACAGGAAAAAATAGAGCTCAACCCAAAGTTGCCAACCTGCTTAATTGTGCTGTCAGCTTCGAGGAATACCGACGGGTATCAAGATGCACAATAGCAAAGAAAATCTGGGACAAGCTCCAAGTCACTCATGAAGGCATAACCCAAGTCAAAAGAACCAGAATAGACATGCTAAACAGAGAGTACAAAATGTTCTCAGTGAAGGAAGGAGAAACAATTGATGAAATATTTGAAAGATTTAACATTATCATCACTGGCTTGGATGCTATGGGAACCAAACATTCTGAATCTGTGCTTGTGAGAAAAATATTAAGATGTCTCACTAAAGAATGGAAAACTAAGGCTATAGTAATAGCTGAGAGTAATGGCATTGATTAAATGACCTATGATGATCTGAGAGGAAGCTTACTTGTTTTTGAAAACACTTATTTGAAAAAGGATACAAAGAAGAAAGGGGTTGCTCTCAAATCAGTCACTGAATCTTTGGATGAAGAATCCAGTGATGATTTATCTAACGATGATTTTGTTTTGTTTGGTAAGAAAATCAGGAGAATGATGAAGCAAAAGGAACGAAACAAAGGAGGCAGTTCAAGGAAACCAAAAAGGGATTTAAGCAAGGTCATTTGCCACAACTGCAGAGAAGTTGGGCACTACAAGTTTGATTGTCCAAAATTGAAGAAAGAGGACAAGCCGAAAAGTGAAAAGAAGAAGGGACTCATGGCGTCTTGGGAAGACTTGGAGAATGACTCTGAGGAGGAGGAAGAATCAGACAGAAAATCTCAAACATGTCTCATGGCCGATTAAACAGATGAGGTACGTTTCATTGAACCTACCACTGAAGATCTTCATCTTATGATCAATCATCTTACTGAAAAACTTAGATGCTTCTTGAATGAAAACTATGAACTTGAGTCTCAAAATACCATTCTAAAGGCAGAAAATTATTTTTTTCAAAGATAAATTAAGGGAAGCCGAAACCGCTGTTGATCTTGTTGAAGAAAACAAGCGATTAAAGGCTGAAACTAAGGGCTGTGAGAAACAACACTCTGTGATTGCATACTTAAATTGTTTTGAAGAAAATGAAAGGTTGTACAAAGAAGTAAAAAGTATAAAAGAGGACCTAGCCAACTTTGCACAAAGTTCTGAAAATTTGAATCAACTCTTAGATTGATAAAGCTGGATTTGATTTTCATAATAAATCTGAAATGTTTATGGAAAAATCCCCTCTTTCTAATATGGCTTCCACTTCGGATGACATAAGATGTTAAAACCCAACAAATTTGAAAAAATAGCAACATAAAAGATTTTGTAGGTTATGCAATCGGAATGATCATTTTCCTATTCAATGTTTCATGAGTGAAAGAATGATTGAAGGAAAAGTGTATAAAATAATTGGGAACTACAATGGTCTTGGACAAAAGAGATGGTTTAACATCAAAAGATCCAAAAAGATTTGGATACCTAAGATCACTTGAGAATTTTTTGTAGGTTTGCCTAGCATCCAAAAGAAAGGACAACATGTGGTATTTGGATAAGGGATGCTCTAGGCATATGAATGGAAGGTCTACATTCTTCATCAAGCTAGACGAGTATGATGGAGGGTTTGTAACCTTCGGTGACAATGGAAAAGGAAAGATAGTGGCCATAGGTAAAGTGGGTAAGAATTTCTCATCCTTCATAAATGATATTTTTCTTATTGATGGTTTGAAATACAACTTGCTAAGCATTAGCCAACTATGTGATCTTGGATATTGAGTTATTTTTAGAAAATTAGATTGCTTAGTTGTTTGTGAGAAATCCGGTGATGTTTTGTTTGAGGCAAAAAGATGCAACAATGTGTATGGACTTACTCTAGAGGACTTAAAAGATAAAAAAGTAACATGTTTTACATCTTTAGAACTTGAAAAATGGCTTTGGCATAAGAAATTGAGACATGCTAGCATGCACCAAATTTCTAAACTTGTTAAGAAAAATTTGGTTAGAGGAATTTCAAATATTAAATTTGATAAAGATATTATTTCTGATGCTTGTCAATTAGGCAAACAAACAAAATCCTCTTTTAAACCCAAAGATGGAATTTCTACTAAAAGGCCATTAAAAATGTTGCATATTAATCTTTTCGGCCCTACTAGAACTCAAAGTTTGGGAGGAAAACACTATGGTTGGTGGTGGTTGATGATTATTCTAGATATAGATGGGTTCTTTTCTTAGCTCATAAAAATTATGCTTTCAAACTCTTATGAATGTATGTTTGTTGGATATCCAACCACTAGCAAAGCTTATAAACTTTACCTTAAAGAACATAGAACTGCTGAAGAGTTTATACATGTATCTTTTTGTGATGCTAACTCCATACCCAGCGCTATTCTAGATGATGATGCAGGAAGTGAAGCAAAAGTAAGCCCTGAAGAAAATCAAGCAAATCCCAAATCTGTTCCAGCTGTGGAAAACGTCAGTCTAGAAACTGCTCCTAAAATGAAGGAGACATTTCCATTTTGTCTTCTGACCAGGCCAGAGAATTTAGAATAGTGAACTCATCCAAACCTTACCAAAGTCAACCTGAAGCCTTTTCTCAAAAGCCACGTGAATGGAAGTTTTTGAAGAATTATCCTCATAAATTTATCATTGGAGATCCTTTACCAGGCATAACCATTAGGTCCTCTAGCAAGAAGCAAGTGGAAGCCAACAACGTTACTTTCTTGTTCCAATTAGAATCTCTCAATGTGAAACAAGCTCTTGAAGATCCCTCTTGGGTGAAGACCATGAAAGAAGAGCTAAACCAATTCAGAGAAATAAGGTTTAGACACTTGTACCGTACATGAATGATAAAAAGGTAACCGGTACTAAGTGGATTTTCAAAAGTAAATTGGGTGAGAATGGTAATGGTGTTCGTAACAATAGTAGATTGGTGGCCCAAGGTTACGATCAAGAGAAAGGCATTGACTTTGATGAATCATTTGCCCCGTTAGCAAGAATGGAAGCAATTTGGTTGCTACTTGCCTATGCTGCCCACAAGGGTTTTAAAATGTTCCAAATAGATGTTAAATATGTCTTTTTAAATGGATTTATTGATAGAGAAGTATTTGTAGCTCAACCCCCCGGTTTTGAAAATAAAGATTTTCCTAATTATGTTTTTAAACTTTCAAAGGCCCTTTATGGCCTTAGGCAAGCTCCAAGAGCTTGGTATGAAAGGCTTAGTGCCTTCTTATTGGAAAATAAATTTCAAAGGGGTACAATCGATACTACTTTATTCATAAAAGCATCTAATGATGATATTTTACTTGTTCAAGTTTATGTTGATGATATTGTGTTTGGATTGGCAAATGAATAATTGTGTGAAGAGTTTGGAAAACTAATGATTAGTGAGTTTGAAATGAGTTTGATGGGAGAATTAACTTTCTTTCTTGGACTTCAAATCAAACAAGGATTACAAATACTCCCATGCATCCAAATACTAAACTTGACAAGGATGAAAATGGCAAAGATGTTGATGAAACAAGGTATAGAAGAATGATAGGATCTCTTTTGTATCTTACATCCTCTAGGCTGGATATTGTTCAAAGTGTGGTTGTATGCTCTAGATTTAAATCTCACCCAAAAGAGTCACATCTTTCAGCCGTTAAGAGAATCATTAGCTATATAAAAGGCACATGTGATGTCGGCTTGTGGTATCCTAAATATAATGAGTTTGGTGTAGTAGGGTATTGTGATGCAGATTATGTGGGATATCGTGTGGATAAGAGAAGCACTTCGGGGATGTGTTGTTTTCTTGGAAACTCCCTAAATATGTGGTTAAGCAAAAAAGCAAGCCACTATTGCTTTATCCACGGCTGAAGCTGAATATATATCCGCATCTGCTTGTTGCTCACAATTAATTTGGCTTAAAACTCAACTTGAAGATTACAAACTGAAAATTAATAGTATTCCCTTATTTTGTGATAATATGAGTGTTATAAATATTTCAAAAAATCATGTGTTGCACTCTAGAACTAAGCACATTGAAGTGAGATATCATTTTATTAGAGAACATGTGCAAAAGGGAACTATTGATATTTAATTTGTAAAATCTGAAGAGCAGTTAGCTGGTATTTTTACTAAACCTCTGTGTGAAAATAGATTTTGCAAGCTAAGAATAGAACTGGGAATGATTGATTTTAATTCTGTTGATTAAATGA
Organism: Arachis ipaensis; assembly: GCF_059453495.1. Lineage (NCBI taxonomy): Eukaryota > Viridiplantae > Streptophyta > Magnoliopsida > Fabales > Fabaceae > Arachis > Arachis ipaensis. Next base: position 23,544,626 of record NC_142443.1, read on the forward strand.
TGATTATGTGCTCTCTATGTTATTTTGTCTCGTAGATAGCAGGGAGACAAAACTGGACAAGTGATGAAATCTTCAAAGGAAGGCTTGTACAAAGCCTAGAAAATTCTAGATTGAAAAATGGAGAAATGGGTTGAAGCTTGCACTAACCACCTTTTGGGCCTATGTAAGATAAATTTTGTTCATATGATATGGGCTCATTATTATAAATCATAAATTTTTTAATATTTAAGTTTCTTTTTATTTTAAAATTTCCATGAACAGTTGACGAGAGGGTTCTTGCTAGTAAAGAAATTTTTTTAAAATTAATCGCGTTGTAAGTATAGCTTCTAGACCGACAAGAATTCCTTTCGTACAAAAGTTTGGTTGTCACAAGTAACAAAACCCAATAAAATTTATAACCGAAGTATTCAAACCTCGGGTCGTCTTCTCAAGGAATTGCAGGGAAGTATGATTTATTATTGGTTGCGAAAAAGGTAGAATTTTATTTTGGGTTTTTAAAATAAGGAACAATTAATTTAAATGACAAGAAAAATAAATTAATAATTAAGAAAATCTCTTGGCAAGGTATGAGAACTGAAAATCCTATCCTAGTTATCCTTATCAAGTGTGATGAGAATTGTTTGTTGCTCCCACTTAGTTAACCCTTACTAAATAAAGGAAAGTCAAGTGGACTAATTAATTTGATCCTCAAGTTCTAGTCAACTCCTGTGAAAAGACTAGCTTTAGAGCGATTTGAATCAATTAGCAACTCCAATTTCAATCAACAGCTGAGTTTGATAACTCAAGTGTTACCAATTAATCAACCAAAGCCAAAAGGGAAGAAAATCTACTTGAATGAAAATAATTTGGATAAATCGAAAACATCAATAACATAAATAGAATAAAACGATCTTATATCTGAAATATCTCAATTTATATTAATTAAGAAAATCCTAACATGATTGGTTCATAAGCCAAATTGAAAAGATAAATAACAATTAAAGTAATAGAATAAATAAAAGTAGAAAATAAACTAAAGGAACATTGAACCTGGAATGAAGAGAAGTAGCCTAAACATAATAGAAATCCTAGATCCTAATCCTAATCCTAAGAGAGAGGAGAGAACCTCTCTCTCTAAAAACTACATCTAATCCTAAAATTATGTATATGAAAGTTGTATGAATTGTTCCATGATGAATGGATGCATTATTTTTGGGTTTTGGAAAGAAGGAACAAGTAATTTAAATGACAAGAAAATTAAATTAATAATTAAGAAAATCTCTTGGCAAGGTATAAGAATTGGAATTACTATCCTAGTTATCCTTATCAGGTGTGATGAGAATTGGATTTTGCTGCCATTTTTGACGAGAGGGTTCTTGCTAGTAAAGAAATTTTTATAAAATTAATTGCGTTGTAAGTATAGCTTCTAGACCGACAAGAATTCCTTTCGTACAAAAGTTTGGTTGTCACAAATAACAAAACCCAATAAAATTTATAACCGAAGTATTTAAACCTCGGGTCGTCTTCTCAAGGAATTGCAGGGAATTATGATTTATTATTGGTTATGAAAAAATTATATTTTGTTTTGGGTTTTTAAAATAAGGAACAAGTAATTTAAATGATAAGAAAAATAAATTAATAATTAAAAAATCTCTTGGCAAGGTATGAGAACTGGAAATCCTATCCTAGTTATCCTTGTCAGGTGTGATGAGAATTGGATTTTGCTCCCACTTAGTTAACCCATACTAAATAAAGGAAAGTCAAGTGGATTAATTAATTTGATTCCTCAAGTCCTAGTCAACTCCTATGGAAAGACTAGCTTTAGAGGGATCTAAATCAACCAGCAAGCTTCAAATATTAATCAACAGCTGAGTTTGATAACTCAAGTGTCACCAATTATTTAACCAAAGCCAAAAGGGAAGAAAATCTACTTGAATGAAAATAATTTGGATAAATCGAAAGCATTAATAAATTAAAGAAAATAATCATAAGTCTGAAATACCTCAAATTATATTAAATAAAAGAAATCAAATCTAACATGAAAATTCATAAATTAAATTGGAAAAATAAATAACTAAGTGATAAAGTAAAAAAAAGTAGAAGAGAAATTAAATTAAAGGAACATTGAACCTAGAATGAAGAAAAGTAGCCTAAACATAATAGAAATTCTAAATCCTAATCCTAATAGAGAGGAGAGAATCTCTCTCTCTAAAACTACATCTAAAATCTAAAATTGTGAATTATGAATGTTGTATGAATTGTTGTATGAATGGATGGATTCCCCCACTTTATAGCCTCTAATATATGTGTTCTGGGTCGAAAACTGGGTTTAAAACAGCCCAGAAATCGCTGGGGGCGAAATCTGCCACGCTGGTTTTTCGTCACTGCGACACATCTGCGTGAATCACGCGTTTGTGTCACTTATCATTAGGGCAACTATGACATATTATATATTATTTGGAAATCTGTAGCTCAAGTTATGATCGATTTAGTGCGAGAGGGTTAGGCTGACACCTTTGCAGTTCCTTCAATTTCTTGTATTCCTTCCACTTTTGCATGCTTCCTTTCCATCCTCTGAGCCATTCCTGCCCTATAATCTCTGAAATCACTTAACACACATATCAAGGCTTCGAATGGTAATAAGAGACGATTAAAATTAGTAACATTAAGATCAAAGAAACATGTTTTCAATCATAGAACAAAATCAGGAAGGAAATTGTAAAACATGCTAATTGTATGAATAAGTGTATGAGAGATTGATAAAATCCACTCAATTGAGCACAAGATAAACCATAAAATAGTGGTTTATCAACCTCCCCACACCTAAACATTATTATGTCCTCATGCTAAGCTCAAGAAAAGCTATAAAGGAGTGAAGATGAATGGTAGAATGTATGAAATGCAACCTATTATGAATGCAACTACATGCTAAGATGTTTCTACCTACTTGGTTAAAAGTAAATAAATCTTTTAAGAACAAATATGAACTGAATTTCACTAATTCAAATCACAAAATAAAGTACAAGTAAACTTGCAGAAGAAAATAGCTTATGAAAGCCGGGAACAAAGAATCGAGCATCGAACTCTCACTGGAAGTGTATACACTCTAATCGCTCAGGTGTTTGAGGTTTGATTCTCTCAATTCTCTACTAATCTTGCTTTCTAAGGCTTGCTCTTCTTCTACTAATCAACAGAAATTTAATGCACAAATACACATATCAAGATGTCTTTTAAGGGTTGTAATGTGGTTATGGTCAAGGTAGGATTGTATTTGGCCAAGTGGACTAAAATCTGAATCCTTAATTAACTTAAACTTTCCACCTAACTTTAGACAATCCATGTAATCATAATACCACATCTAACTATCCATTAACCATATTTTCCACATATTCATGCATCCTAATTTCGAGTACAGTACATATGCATTGCTTTCACCACTTACTTTGGGGCATTTTGTCCGCTTTTACTTATTTGCTATTTTTCTTTTCTTTTTCTCTTTATATATATATATATATATATATATATTTTTTTTTTCTTTTTTTTTCTTAATGCATATGATTAAATTATTGAATGCATGAACATGTCCTAAACATTTCTTTCATATTTTCATAAAGAAGTTTAACATACTTAATTTCCAAAACCAAACGTTGCCAAACCCACTTTCCCCACACTTAAATCATAAGCATCTCACTAGTCTAAGCTAACCAAGGATTCAAATTGAGGACATTATTGTTTTCCGCTTAGAGTTAGTGATGTGCTAAAGTAAAGAATAAAAGGGGTAAAATAGGCTCAAATTGGTTTGCAAAGGATAATGAAAGGTTAAGGCCATTTGGGTATGTAAGCTCATTGGAACAAAGGCCTCAATCATATAAGTGCATGCATATATCAAACAATAGAAATATAGAATTAAGCAAGACAAAGATCACAATTTTAGAGAGAAAAACACACACCAAAAATAAAATATTGGTTGATAAAATGCAACCAATGAAATAAGCTCAAAATCTCACTGGTTTTGTATGTTCGAGCTCTAAACCATGTTCCAGCATAATATTTCTTCAAACAAGTTCAATAAAAATTTTAATTCAAATTAGTGAAATGCTATAAAAAATTTCTTTAAAAAGAAAATATTACTTTAATCAAGTAGTAAAATATGCACAAAATCAAACAAATATGCAATCAAACATGCAAATGCAACAATCAACAAACAAAGAAAATAAAACATTGGTGTTGAGACAGGAAGTTACTAACCCACGGAGATCGGTATCGACCTCCCCACACTTAAAGATTGCACCGTCCTCGGTGCATGCTGAGATGTGCAGATGGACGGGCTGCTACAACTGATGTTTTTCTCTAGATATTGTGCAGATGGACTTGTCTGTTGCCCCATATAGAAGTTTCTCCCTTTTTTCTTCTTCGGTGGCCAGCCTGACCAGCCTGAAAGAAGAGAAAAAAAAGAATAAGAACCCAAAAACAATGATAGAAAACAAATAAAATATGAGTGGGTAATGCCAAATAATAAGAGTCTCAATTACACGGTAGCTACAACATGTAGTGAGAAAATAGTAGAAGCATACGGCATATCAATAGTGCAAGAATTGCAACAAAGAAGAAGAGAGTGTGGGTAATGAAAGACAATATAAACTCATGTCAATGCAAAAGGAATACAAGTATCAGAAAAGATCAACATTGACTTAAATAATATTACCCAACAGTGGAAAATAAGTCACTAAGCACCAAAATAATACAAGAAAAGATGTAACAGTTAAATAAGAAAATTTAACACCAATGGAAAAATAATAGACTTAGAAAAGAAAATAAAAATATGAGCAAAATTAAAATGCAATGGATGAAAGCATGCAAATAAATTAAATAAAATAGAATGGAAGTGAAGAGGGATGATAGGTTAAAGGGATGAAGAAGAAGAAAGTAAGAAAGGAGGAAGAAAGAATAAGAAAAGATAAAAGAAAGAAGAAAGAATGATATTAGAAAGATAAGTAGGATTGGAGAAGAAAAGATAGGAATTCTGGCACTGATCTGGATAAACTGTGCAGTGCAGGCGACGCGGACACGTGGGTCACGCGATCGCGTGAGTTGCGATATTTTCAAGTGACACGGACGTGTTGGTCACGCGGACGCGTGACTTGATTCGTGCTAGTGGCGCGAGAGCAGTCTCGCGTTCGCGCAACTCTGTGTCTCAAACGCATATTGCCAAAATTCAGGGTGACGCGTGCGCGTGGGTGACGCGCACACATGAATGGCCTTTCTTTTAAAAATGACGCGGATGCATGGGGCACGCGTTCACGTGGTAGGGCATGCGCTTCTAGCATGGTTCCAGCCCCACTCCATCATAACTTACTGCCATACACCCATTTACGTCGATTTCACAAGGCCACGCGTTCGCGTGGGTGACGCGGACGCGTGGGGAGGCTATTTTGCAAACGACGTGAACGCGTCAGGGACGCGGTCGCGTGATCATATTTGTGCCTAAGGCACGCCTCTAGCCACGCTTTCGCGTGACTTTCTGTTCAATTCTCTTTTCTTCAGAACGCATCTATGACGCGGACGCGGCAGCGACGCTTACGCATCGCGTGCGTGTTTTTTTTTTTATGCAGTATGCAGAATGCAAAATACAGAATATATGCGGATGACTATGCAGAAATTATGAGTGAACACGAATGAAAAATAAAATAGAATAAAACTAAGAACAAAAAGGAAAGAATATACCATGGTGGGTTGTCTCCCACCTAGCACTTTTAGTTAAAGTCCTTAAGTTGGACATTTGGTGAGCTCCTTGTCATGGTGGCTTGTGCTTGAACTCGTCTTGAAACTTCCAGCAATGCTTGGACTTCCAATAAACTTTATCAATACCAGGTAGATTCTTCAAGCTTTGATGGAGTTCTTCACAAGCTTTGAGCTCCCAAATCTGATCCTCATGTATGCCTGGATCCCAAATCTTGTTTCTGCACCCGTCTTCAAGTGGATCATGATGATTCTATCCGGGTGACAAGCAATCCGAATTCTTACTAAGGCATCCAAACAGCTTCCTAGACCCATACACTTTAGCATTCTTCCAACCATGATAATTCAGCTCTTAGCTTCCTATCATAATGAACCTAGGACTGTGTTTCCAACTACTACACGACTCTTTCTTACTCCTCAATCCACAAAGAGCTCTAAGTTGACCATCATTTTCAAGTAAACCATATTCAAGTGGAAAAGTAAAAGTTAAGGATAAGAGTTTTACCCACTTGAATGTTGTATTGGATGGTAATGGCTTTGGGGAGAGGTCTCCAACAACTTTGGCAATGTGATTTCAAGCTCCATTCCCTTGTGCTCTTCCTTGATAACTTCCACCTCTTTGCAAGCTTCTTCAGTTTTAATCTCATCCTCTTGGTAGCTTTTCTCCAATTCAATCTCTTCTTTATTGCTCACCAAGGGCATGGGAGGTTGTGCTTCTTCTTCTTTAATCTCCATCTCTTGATCAACCTCTTCAAAGTCTTTAGCCATGATATGCCTTGGAGGTTGTACACCCTCTTCAACATCAAATTCAAACATCTTGGAAGGAGGTTCTATGACTGGACTTTCCCATGGAGGTTCTGCATCTCCCAAGTCTTCAACCACTTCTTTCTCTTCAATAATTACTGCTTTGTCCAGTTGTTTTAGTATAAAATCGTACTCATCCTTGATGATTTTCTTTCCATGACAACTCCTTTCAGCTATTCCTTCATCTTCAAGGGTTTCCCTTATCTCCACATTTTGGGTCTCTTCTTGCTCTAAGACAAAATCAGACTCATTCTTGATGTTTTCCTTCACTAATTCTTCAACCACTCCTTCGACTTCAAGGGTCTCTACTACCTTCATCTGTAGGGCCTCCTCTAGCTTCTTATGAAGTATGGATTTGCGAAGATGATTCCTTCTTTTCTGTTCTATATCAATAGCATAATTGGGATCATCTTGCTCTTAGATTGATGGATGTGGGTGCTCTTCCATGGAGGGTGGTGATGGAATAGAAATATCATTATGTGGTTGAAAAGGAAGTGCACTAGAGCTTGAGGGTTGAATATTAGAGGTAGAGGGTTGGTTCATGCGGGATATAAGATTTTAGAGTGTAGAGGTGAGATCAATGATGTTAGAGATGAGTGTGTTGTTATCCAATGGAGGTTGGGGTGGATAGGAGGGTTTATTTGTTAGGGTAAAGGGCTCATAATACGGAGGTGGTTCTTCCTGATAAGGATATGGAGATGGTAAATATTGAGGTGGTGGTTCTGGGTATGGTTCATATGGTGGTTGGTGTGGTGGATAAAGATTAGGGTCATATGGAGGTGAATGGTGTAAAGAGGCTTGCGAGTTTGGTGGTTCAAAGGTATGTTGGGGAGGTGGTTCATAAGCATATGGTGGGCCTTGTTGGTAACTACAAGGGGGTCCACCATATTCATCATCCTGGTACGCTCCCTGGAATGGCTCTTGATCATAGTAATTTGGTGCAGATGGTTTGTCACGAAAGGGTCCACCATAACTAGTGTCTTGGCATGCATTGTGGAATGGTCGTGGTCCATGGTATCTTGGAGGGTGTTGTTGCCAAAATGGTTGATCAGATCCCCGTGGCTCCTTCCATCTTTGATTGTTTTGACCTTGATACATGTTCCTGTTATAGCTTCCATTCCTTTTAACAGCATTAGAACCAAACTCAAAGCGACGGGGGTGAGAACTCATTGTAACTAATAAAAATTAAAAACAAAAACAAATAAACAAGCAAAGGAAAATAAAATAAAATAAATAAGAGAAAATGTTTGAAAAAGATTTTTAGGATTAAAAAAAAAAGATAAGATAAGTTAGGTAAGAGAACATAAGTTTTTAAATTAAATAGTTTTGAAATTTAAATTTTGAATTTTAAATTTTTGAAATTTGAATTTTGAAAAAGTCAACAATATAAGATAAGGATTTGAAAAAGATTTAAATTTTGAAAAGGTTTGATTTTTAAAATTTTAAATTTAAATTTTGAATTTTGAATTTTGAATTTTGAAATTTAAAACTAAGATAAGATAAGATAAAAAATTTTAAAATAAAAATCTGAATTTTTTTTTTCGAAAAAATCAATTTAAAAATAAATATTTACAATAACCAATAATAAGGCACACGTTTGCAATTCCCCGACAACGGCGCCATTTTGAAGAGCGAAACTCTCGCGCGATCTAGAATTTTCACGAATAAAATCCCGTTGTAAGTATAGCTTCTAGACCGACAAGAATTCCTTTCTTACAAAAGTTTTGGTTGTCACAAATAACAAAACCCAATAAAATTTATAACCGAAGTATTTAAACCTCGGGTCGTCTTCTCAAGGAATTGCAGGGAAGTATGATTTATTATTGGTTATGGAAAAAGTATATTTTGTTTTGGATTTTTAAAATAAGGAACAAGTAATTTAAATGACAAGAAAAATAAATTAATAATTAGAAAATCTCTTGGCAAGGTATGAGAACTGGAAATCCTATCCTAGTTATCCTTATCAGGTGTGATGAGAATTGGATTTTGCTCCCACTTAGTTAATCCTTTCTAAATAAAGGAACGTCAAGTGGATTAATTAATTTGATTCCTCAAGTCCTAGTCAACTCCTATGGAAAGACTAGCTTTAGAGGGATCCAAATCAACCAGCAAGCTTCAAATATTAATCAACAGCTGAGTTTGATAACTCAAGTGTCACCAATTATTCAACCAAAGCCAAAAGAAAAGAAAATCTACTTGAATGAAAATAATTTGGATAAATCGAAAGCATTAATAAATTAAAGAAAACAATCATAAGTCTGGAATACCTCAAATTATATTAAATAAAAGAAATCAAATCTAACATGAAAATTCATAAATTAAATTAGAAAAATAAATAACTAAGTGATAAAGTAAACAAAAGTAGAAGAGAAATTAAATTAAAGGAACATTGAACCTGGAATGAAGAAAAGTAGCCTAAACATAATAGAAATTCTAAATCCTAATCCTAAGAGAGAGGAGAGAACCTCTCTCTCTCTAAAACTACATCTAAAACCTAAAATTGTGAATTATGAATGTTGTATGAATTGTAGTATGAATGGATGGATTCTCCCACTTTATAGCCTCTAATCTGTGTGTTCTGGGTCTAAAACTGGATCAAAAACAGCCCAGAAATTGCTGGGGGCGAAATCTACCACGCTGGTTTTTCGTTACTGCGATGCGTCCGCGTGAATCACGTGTTCGCGTCACTTATCGTCAGGGCAACTATGGCATATTATATATCATTTCGAAGCTCCGGACATTAGCTTTCCAACGCAACTAGAACGGCATCATTTGGACTTCTGTAGCTCAAGTTATGATCGATTTAGTGCCAGAGGGTCAGGCTGACAGCTTTGCAGTTCCTTCAATTTCTTGTATTCCTTCCACTTTTGCATGCTTCCTTTCCATCCTCTGAGCCATTCCTGCCCTATAATCTCTGAAATCACTTAACACACATATCAAGGCATCGAATGGTAATAAGAGAGGATTAAAATTAGTAATATTAAGATCAAAGAAACATGTTTTCAATCGTAGCACAAAATCAGGAAAGAAATTGTAAAACATGCGAATTGTATGAATAAGTGTATGAAAGATTGATAAAATCTACTCAATTGAGCACAAGATAAACCATAAAATAGTGGTTTATCAACAGTCTATTCATTCTATTCCTAGTCATGTCAATTATATCCTTTCACCATTCCTCATGACTAGTCTTTTCGGTTACCATGGTTTTAAAATTTAAATAAATTTGTTTTGAAAACCGTTTCATTAATTGCGTTTGTTTTTAAAAGAGAAAGTTTTCACTATATGCATTAACGGTGGTTATTCACTCCTAATCTCTCTCCACCACTTCTCCTCTTCATCACTCTTTATCTTTCCTTCTTCCATTTTCCTTCAAAATGAGAAAGAAGATAGCCACTAGAAGAAGCACTGGAGCATACTTTTCTTCCAAAAATCCTTCTATCCCCAAGCAACCATAGTCTCACACTCACATACACATACATTCCCATTCTTCTTCTTCTCGTTCATCCCATTCATTAGAATCCATGGCAAGTAAGGTCATTCATCAAAAGAGTTCTTGGGCTCGTAAGGAGGCAGCATCTTCCCATGGTAAAAGTGCAAAAGGAAAGGAACCCATGCATGAAGAAGAATCCCCACCATCACTTCCTCCTCGTCGGTCCACTCCTCATCCCACTGGCCGTTCGGCTCCTTCTCAGCGTCCTTCTTGAGGACCAAAATGCTTTATTCTTCATGATACAAGGGAGCCCCTAATTTTGATTCTTTGGACTTCAAACAGAAATATGGTAAATCTCATTTTTATTTTGATCCCTACCGTTTTATATCTTGTGCGGCTTATGAGTTTCATACTCAAGTTCTTGCAAATTGAAATATCTGTGCATCTTTTGTTGTTGATCTTAAAGCCTTATCTGAGAAAGGAATTGACTTTAAATCAAACTTTCATGATTTGAAATGGTCTCTTATTTTCAAAATCAGAAAATCAGTTTACCTAATCTTGGTGCGTGAATTTTATGCAAATATGATTCTTCATGAAGGCGAGATTCATTCTTTTGTCAAAAACACACATTTTACCTTGAGTACTGAAACCATAAGTGCTACCCTGGGGTATGAGGATACAGGGGTCAAGGCATATATGTCTGAAAAGTGGGATAATCACGTTGGAATTTCCCATCAAGATGCTCTGGCTCGTATATGTGAAAACTTCTCTTCTATGGATGGTACTACTCCTACACACAAAGCCCTAGGACCTGTTAGGGCTCTTCTGCACCGTATCATCACTCACGTTATCACACCACAGAGCGGGTCATACCAGAGAGTAACTGTCTGTGATACTCTCATACTCTATGCTATCTTAAATTCAATTCCAATCTCCTTTGCCTAGCTTATGATTCGTCATATGTGGGATTGTGTGAGAAGTAATAAAAAGAGTACCTTGTCCTATGGTACATTTTTGACTTGCTTGTTTGAGTATTTTAATGTTGATTTAAGTAATGGGCCTGTTGAGAACAGAGTGTCCACAATCAAAGGTGGTGGTGTATAGGACCATGCTAAAGATAAAAAGGTAAAAGTCACTAAGGCTTCAGTTGTGTCAGAAAGTGAGGATGAAAGCTTCCCATCTCCCTTTGTTGCTGGAACATTTGACTCCTACAAATATCTCTTCTCTGGAATGGTTAAGGATGTTCTCTTGGAGTTTGCTACCATGTCCAAGCAAATGGTAAAATCCAGCAAAGAAGCGAGAAAGCTTGCATTGCAAAATGAAAAGGCTTGGCTACAATCTCATGAACGGGTAAACTTGCTCTTAAAGCATTTGGATTCAGTTGATGAGGATATGGCTCCTTCTGAGAAAGAAGATGATGTTCTGGAATCTGATGAACAGACCTCTGATGCCTAGTTTGCTCCCTCCTGTTGCTCCTGACTGCTCCTTATTTTGCTCTCTCTGAATTTGAAACTGTGAAACTACTTTTCATTTGTCTTGAACTTTGATTTATGTTGGTTGACTATAACTGACCTAACTTTGGTACTATTTCCTTGTTATGCATGACTTATTTTGGACTGTATTACTTGATTTATTTGGCTTGTAGGCGTCCTTCCTTGATGACAAAAGGGGGAGACCAAGGACTGAATTGAAACAGTTTTCTGCTGATGCTCTGTTTTGAGCTAATGCTCTATTTTGAGCACTCTGTTTTAATTGTCCACTTAATTGTCAAGTGCTCCAATTTTTAATAACTTTCTCAAAATTATCTGGGTTGTTTTGGTTTGTAAAGCTTTACTAACCCATGGTCTTAAATTGTTGTATGAGTATTTACTTGTGAAAATCTGGCTCTGTTTTAAAGGTTCCAATTTTTGAAATTTTTATTTATCCTTTAGGAACTCTTTGGAGCTTGTATAAAGGTATAGCATCTATGAATATTTTGTTAATCGGGCACACATTAATGGGGGAGCTTATTGAAGATAAGAAAGGGGGAGAAAGCTGCGAATCTTCAAAAAGGGAAGTATTCTATCCTAATATTTTCAATTCAATTTTAATAATGTTTGTAATCAAGGGGGAGATTGTTGAGTTTGAAAAACTGAAATAATGATCAAACATTATTAAAATATAAATTAGATATTTATTAAAATATTTTCAATTGTTTGTTTGGTGTTTTTTTTAGTGTGCAGAAAAGAAAATTATTTTTCCTTATAGCTCATTTGATGAAAGCCCATCTTGATCACCAAACAAAGGTGGCCTCATACCAAAGTGTTTTAAATCAAGTGGCTGAACCTTTAGACTAAAGAAGAATAGACAAGCCCAAATCACAAGCCTATGAACCATAATGGATGAATCAACGAAAGGAACCCAAGGTTCTCAAAGCATGCTTTGGTTACTCTATCCCTTGGTAATTGGAACTTGGAATTCAATTTGATTTAATTTCGTTGAAAGCTTCCACCGAAAGCTTTTCCTTTCTTCTCTCTCATCTCTCTTGCTTCGGCCACATCATGTGTTCATCTAAGAAAAAGAAAAAAGAAAATGGTAGGATCAGAGATCAAATTTTGAAGAAAGGAAAAAAAGTTTTTGTCAAATCAAAGTGAAGAAAAGAAGGCTACAAATCGTAGCTACTCTCTCGGTCAAAGCATACAAAAAGTTGATTTCTTCATTTGTGCATCACCGAGGATCAAAGAAGAAAGTTTCAAGGTCTCATGCATGAAAGAGGTAACCATGGAGAATATGAAGCTTACATGAGTCAGAACCACATCAACGATCAGAATCAAGACTTAGGACCAAAGTCAAGATCAATGGTCAAGATTGAAGAAGTTGGAAGAAAAAGGATGAGAGAGATCTGGTGATATGCATGCAGCAGATTCAGGTTCTCTCTCTCCTCTCTGTTGAAGTCGCTGCTACTTTAAGGTTGGAGAAGAAGTTGCTGTGAGGGTGGAACCAATTTCAACCTTAGAAGCTTCACCCCTCTATATTAAGGGTGGACGGCCAAGGGTTGTGATAAGGAGAGTAAGTGAGAAAGCACAAAATTCTCATAGCTACCCAAAAGTTGTCTGATTTCTTCTCCTTCAACGAAGTTCATTTTGTTTCTTTCTCTTAGTTTTGTCTATCTGAGTCTCATGGTAAAAGGCAAACATGGTGAGTTTATAAGAATAATTCAATGAAAGGCAAAAAGGCAGTGAGCAAAATTAGAGAAAAAAAAAGTCATAGATGTCTCAGAGTTTCTTTGTACATCTTTCTGTTTTGTGTCATGATCCTGTGGGAATTCTCTTACAAGTTGGGTTAGCACTTTGCAAGTTGAAAGCTAGGTTGAGTCCTAGTCAAATTTGGATTGGGTTAGAATCTGAATTTGTCCTTGATAGGATTGTGTAGATCCTAGGGAATGATTGGTGCTTGTAATCTTGCAAAAGATAGAGAAATTCCATCATTATTGTGATGGAGACTGGATGTAGACTACATTGTACCTTGTAGCTGAACGAGGATATATCTGGATGTTATTTCTTCTTCCCTTCTACTTTTCTATTTCTGTTACTTAGGAGACAAAAATAAAAATGTCTCTCAGTTGACCATGAGACAGAAGTGAAAATATCTCCTATGTTCCCTTGAGAAAGAAAAAGTAATATTCAGCTGAAAATGTAGCTAAGATTCAACCCTCTCTTCTCTTATCCACTGATAACCATCAATGTTAACAGTATATTATCATGGACATATTTTATTAAAAACATCTGAAGGAGTAAATTTATATGTGAGAATCCATTAAATATTATTATTCCATTCACACTGTCATTTGAAGAACTAAACTGTGTGATTTGTGAGAAAATAGATTCTCAAATATATAGGAGAGTGTCGTGTATTTTGTATAGGTATCCTATATCTATGTTTGATGGGTTCGTTCAATTTCAAACCAAATATGTAACCAATGAAGCATGCATGCAAGAAATATTTTCAATGTATATTGAAACTCGCTCCCAAATATCGTTCATCGAGCTGTATATTGAGTTCGAGCAATCTGAAGCAGACCAAAATATTGAATTGGAAGATTATAATAGTGATAGCAAGGAGAAGTTTGAAAGTAACTATGAGGTCGTTGATCCGGGTGAAGACGAAGATCAAGCTGACAGCACTATGGAGACAAATGTGATGGAGGTGGCAAATGCACTAGCAAACCAGCATCCATTTGAGGAGCCTACTTTCATGTGCTCATTGGATTTGGAGGTCACGCATGCACCGGAGTTTTCTCAATATATAAATACAGGTATGTAATTTGGATATTTGTATGATAGATTAATATTGTAGATCGAATAGGTAATATGAGTAACATATGTGATTTGTGGAATATAATTTATTAAATAGTATTTGATTACTTATTTATTTAGTTAAAATATAGGATAATTACCTGTTTATATATATTTAGTGATTATTTATGTATATTTTTTTATTGAGTAAATAGCATTTGATTATTTATCTATATTCATATTTGGATAATGACAAATATTGATTTATAATTAATTTATAGCTAGATTTTAGCTTTTAAGACATATATTTAATAGTTTTTTATTTAGCTAAATATAGCATATAATTACCTGTTTATATTTATTTATTAATTATTCATGTATATTTTTTAATTATTAAATCGCATTTTTGTATGGTTATTAATTTATTAAATAGCATTTGATTACTTATTTATATTTATATTTTGAATAATGACAAATATTGATTTATAATTTATAATTTATAGATAGATTATAACTGTTAAGACATATATTTAATAATTATTTAAGCAAATATATATTTTGTTGTGTGATTGTAGAAAAGCTTTTTACTGTGGTGGATGGTGAATTCACCGTGGGAATGAAATTCAGTTTGAGGGAGGCAGTAATTAAGGCGATGAAAGATTATACCATCCGTAGAAGTGTAGACTATCGGGTGTATGAGTCTGAACCAATGAGATTCTATGCTAAATGTACACAATATGGTGTAGATCGTGATTGGCTGATCAGGGTTAGAAAAATGTGCAAGAAGTACTGTTGGGAGATAAAGAGGTACAATGGTAGTTACACTTGTACTAGAGCTACCATTTCTCAAGACCATTCGAAACTGAATTTCAACACAATTGCAGAAGCAATAAATCCGTTGGTAGAGGTTGACTCATCTATAAAGGTAAAATCAGTCATTGCGGAAGTGCAGTCGAAGTTTAACCACACTATAAGTTATCACAAAGCATGGTTTGCAAAGTAGAATGTAGTGGAGTCAATTTTTGGAGGTTGGGAAGCTTCAAATGAAGCTTTGACCATATGGTTTGAGGTCATGTGTCATAAAGATCTATCAGTAGTCGTTCACTTTGAAACAATACCTGCGTACCAGGGGGATGACGTGGTTTCTGATATCCGTGTACTACATCGAGTCTTCTGGAGTTATTATCCTTGTATTAGAGCATTCAAACATTGCAAGCCAGTAGTGTAGGTAGACGAGACTCATTTTTATGAAAAGTACAAGGGTTATTTGTTGGATGCAGTTTCACGGGATGGTAATAACAATATCATACCTATTGCGTTTACCATAATGGAGGGAGAGACATCTGAGGCATGGCATTTTTTTCTTAGTAACTTGCAACAACATATGGTGACATGTGAATTACGTGATGGTGTGGGCCTTATCTTTGATCGACACGAATCCATCAGTTCAGTTATTGCTTGTAGTAACGGAGTTTGGTCTCCTCCTAGAGATTTCCACATGTTATGCATGAGGCATATAGAGTCTAACTTCTTGAGGAAGTTTAAGGCACCATACCTGCAGAAGCTTATAGTCAACATTGGTAAATTTGAATAACACAAAGTTTGTTATTGTTATAGTTACTATCATAATGAATGTTGTTTATAGTTGGCCTTTTTTTATCATAGGATATCTGTGGACGGTTCGCAGGTACGAGATGCATTATTAGCGATTACGCGAATGGGGTGATGCTTACACCAACTGGCTGAATCGGATCCCATGTGAACAGTATACTTTGGCATTTGATGGTGGATACCGATTGGGTCATATGACCACCAATCTAGTGAAGTACATTAATTTGGTCTTGAAAGGGGCACGCAATCTCCCAGTCATTGCACTTGTTAAGGCAACATTTTGCAGGTTTAATGACTTGTTCATGAGGAAAAGAGTCGAGGCTGAGGCTCGTATTAATGCTGGACATGTGTTCTGTGAGCTTGTGACCTCCAAATTGCATGCAAATCAGCGGGTATTGGAAAATATCCGAGTTAGTTGCTTTGACAGACAGAATAAGGTCTTTAAAGTACGTGAGATGTCCAATAAAGTGGAGTATGTAATTGACCTATGTTGACAACATTGTGACCGTGGTGAATTCCAGGTGAACTGAATTTCATGTCGACATGTATTTTTTTTGTTGTGCAAATCAGCAGCTGGATTGGCAAGTGTACGTTCATGACGTTTACAAGATGGACCAAGTTCGAAGAGTATACAAAGTTAGGTTTAGACCACTAGTAAATCCCACAACAAGGCCTATTTATCATGGACCTCGACTCATAGGCAATCCGTTCCTCAGACGGGTAGCCAAAGGTCGTAGTAGATGGACACTCGGATGTTGCGTGGTCCAAGTTGATGTAAGCAATGCGGTGCCGAGGGCCACAACCATAGTAGATGTCGTCAACGTGGTGGTGCAAGTGCAGGTCCAGCCACCTAATAGAGTTACTACTATTGTTGCATTTTGTTTGTGATGTTATTGTATAACTTTAGCATATTTATATATTGTAACCAAGTAGTTCTTAGTCGATTCAGACATTCTAACTAAAATAGTTAACAACAAATGAATTAACATAGTTAATGACATAAATGAATTAATATAATTGATTCAGACATTCTAACTTAAATAGTTAACAACAAACACATTATTTTTTCATCGCTCACTTTATATCTTTGTATAATTTTTTGCACTTCTCTGCAACCCTGTTAAAAGCGGACAGGATAAATCGATTAGCGCTCTGACGTGGAGGATTAGCTCTAAAGTTGTAGCCATTCCCTTTTTTGATTGTGATGAGGAACACCCTAAATCAAACCAAATTGTCTCCTCAATCTATCGGATGCGTGCCACTCAACGCATTCGAAAGATATCAGCGGTACCGTAGCACTCCAAATAACTGAATGCTGACGAATGTCTACAGGAATCACGTCTGGCTCAATGCGATCAACTGCATAAGCCACCCAAACAAACCGGACACATTGAAAGCAAAAGAGGACTACACACCAAATAATGATACGGCTAAACAAAAACATATACTTATTTATTACAACATACATGTTCTTCTTGCAGGTCATCCAACGACCTCCTAAAGTGAACAAGAGAATGAAATCTGTAAGGTCGGTCAGCACACTCCTAGTTATGCCACCTGACATCAAACAATCCATTAATTAACTTTTATTGCAAAAATTAAATACAATGTGCTACACTTTTTCAAAGCAAATAGTAATTCATTTTACCTACTTGCAACTGGAAAGAATCAAGGATTGTCGGGAATCGACGCAAGAAATAGTAGACGAATCCGAGCGCAGGTAAGTAAAAGTGTCAGTAGACCATTGATATCCTTGTAGTCAACACGGGATGCCCTACATAATGATCTGTACAAGTGCGCCAGGCATGCCGATCTCCAACTAAATTGTATGATCCTAGGGAAGTTACGGAGTAACGACAGAAATTTTTAGTGCACCGCTGCCCCAGACTTGTCTCCAAACAGAATTGTCCGAAATAATAACATTATGTGGCACTTTACGTACCTCTGAATGTGAATATCATCACTCAAGACTAAACGATCTTTCAGTCCCCAAAACCACGTCAGCTTTATAAAGCTTCCTCTACAATATGATTTCCTAATTGCAACCCTAAACTGGTGCAAGCATTTGGCCTCTAAGGCCTCAAAACTACTCATGGTCAGTCATGTAATTGGAAGATCATTTGTTGGAAGACTAAGAATTATTGCCACATCCTCCAATGTCACAGCACACTCACTAACTGGTAAATGAAGTGTGTGAGTCTCAAGACACCATCTCTCGATTAGAGCATTAACCATTGCTGACTGACATTGGATTACTCCAATCTGAGAAACTTGATAAAAATCAGTCTCCTGTAAATGTCCCTCCACAATTTGATTATACGGATCCGACGGCATTAGGTGATTACATGTCAACATCTGTGAACTCTAGTTTAACGTGATATATGGCTATGATTATGACTATGGTTATGTTTGTTTAACGTAATCCTTGTATTCTTGTATTTTGAAATTTGAAAATTTTTTATTTTTTTTATATTTTAAATTTTAAGTTCTATATTTTTTTTAATGAAATAAAATAATTTTTTTTCCTTTAAAAAAAATTATCACAATAAACATGAAACACAAAATTCATTATCAATGTAATTGTTGAATATTCTTACATGAAACTTTGATTGTAATTGTTACCTTTGAGGCATGTTGAAAATTTTTTAGAGAACACCTCAAATTCTTGTGCCTCTAGCGGTTTACAAATAAACACCACAACCCATAAATCGCTACTACTTGTAGCGATTTTTGATAAACTCTACTTGTACAGAAATCGCTGCTATCTATAGCGATTTCTGTTTGGCACACTGTTTCATGTAAACCACAACTGGCAGTAGCAGTTTATGTTCTCCTCTAATCCGCTATTGACAGTAGTGATTTCTATAGATTAATGAAAAGTTGCATATCCGTCTTAGTAGTTAGAAAGTTGTAATCAGGTAAAATTGATCTCTATTTATTTTATTTAAGTAAATTGTCCTATTTATTAACTTCTTACAATAATTAATAAAATTTAAATAATCTAAAATATAAATCTAATTATTATTAGATATATTAAAATATTTTTTAATGTTTAAAATTTATTTATTTCATAATAATAATTATTATTCATTATTTTTTATATATATAATCAGAATAATTTTAAAAAGTATTAAACACCTCTAATATTAATTATTATTATTATTATTATTATTATTATTATTATTATTATTATTATTATTATTATTTCTTATTCGGTTTCGATTTCATGCAGCAATAATAATAATATACCTTAATTACTATTAACTAAGAATGAAGAATAATTAATTATTATATTCAAACAATTTCAAAACTTTTACTTCCAATACAATACGATAAAAAAAATATATTAATTAAATATTTAACTAACAACACCCAACAACAAATTATTAATACTTAATTAAATATTTAAATAATATATTTATAATAATAATTAACTCAATAATTATTTAAAAATTTTCTAAATTTATTTTATTTTACTGACTATTTCTAACAAATAATAATAATATTATACATACATACCTATAATCTTAATAATTATTATTACAATATTTTTATTAATCTTTAATATTATTACTATTATTTTTATTAAATCAAAATATTTAATAATAAAAATTTATATAATTTAAATGATCAAGATAATTAATAATATAAAATTTTAGATGATTAATTTCTTTTATTTTTGGTCTCCTAAGTATTGTTAATATTTTGATGGTGGCACATTTATTTGTGAAAGGAATAGATGAGAGAGAGTTTCGAAGGTTGAGAGGCATGGGTCAAAAAGTGGAGTACGCTGCATGCACAACACGTAACATTTGGTATGTAAATCGGACGATCTGATTTGTGTACTATTGATTTGTGTAATTGGACTGTTCGATTATGTTCCTCCACTTAGACTGTCAAGATTTCTTCAACGCAGTTATCATAGTCCGGTGAATCTTCCTACATCACAATAATATTGCTATACACTATTTTTAGCCCATATCAAAATTAAAAAAGTAACCTGTTACTTGTATAACAAAAATTAGCAATTAATTAATCATTTCTATAAAAAATAGTTATATCCTTATGAGATTGGTCAGTTATATTTTTTAGTAATTTTTTGATATTGTTAGTAAAATTTCAGCTTTTTTTTTTTTTGTAATTTTTATCAAGAGTGTAAATAAATATTAAAAATATAATTATTTATGTGTTTTTTTTTATCAATTTAAATTTTTAAAAAAAATTTCATAACACGAGAATTTCGATCTCGTTTGTACCATTTTAACAATACGAGTAAGGAGGCCACTCAGATAAACACGCCTAAAACGTCTTTTTTTAAAGATGTCTTTATGTTGTGTTTTAATTGGTTTTGGTATAATTTATTCGGTGTTCCTCATCACATATTATTAAATTCCTCAAAAGATTTTCTTTCCAAAAACAATAAAAAACATTTAATTTGGACTAAAACAAAAAAGGTAATAGATTAACTATTAGATTTTTTTTTAAAAGATTATTTACATAAAAAAATATATCACATTCATCAAAAAAAAAAAAAAAATATATATATATATATATATATATATATAACAATTAATTAATTATTTTATATATATAAGCTCTTAAAAAATTTTATAAATAAAAAAATAATTAATTTTTATTCGTATAATATATAAAATAATTACTATATTATTATTATATTATAGATTAAAATTTACTAATTTAAATTTTGTTTTTATTTTTAATATAAGCATTAAAAATAAATAATTTTTTTATAACAAGATATATTGTAATAAAATATATATAATATTAATTAGTTTTTAAAAAATTCTGAAAAGATGGTTTTTTCTAATAAAGTGTTATTAAAAAATTAACATTATAAAAACTAATTTCAACCAATATGATATAATATGATATAATAGGTTATTAAATATATTTAATACAAAATACATTGAATATAAATTTTTATTGAGTTTAAATTTTAAATAATTTTTAATTAAATTTCGAATATTTTTATTTTAAAGAGTTAGAATATTTTAACATCATTTTTTTTTGTATCTTTTTAATTGAGTCTTTGATTTTTTAAATTATAAACCTTATTTATAATTAAGAGTAATGTTTTAACACTACCAATTAGTCACACATATAAAAATACAAGAACAATTCTATTGTCATAATTATAATCTAACTTTATAAGCAATACAATACAATGAAACTATATATAAGTAATATAACTAAATTTTATCTACATCTATAATCACATTTCATAAATAATATAATTAAATTATATTTATGTTTATAATTAAAATATGAATAAAAATACAAAAAAGTATCAGGATGGTTAATTTTTTTTATTCATAATTTTTTATTATTTTTGTTGTGAAAAATTTAATTATTTTAATAATTAATTATTTTTTAAAAAAAAGATAATTGAATAACACGAAAAAGTCTTATTAAGAGTAATTTATTTATATATGATTAAAAAATAATTGAATAATTATATACGGTAAAAAATTAATATTATTAAAAAATAAAAATAAAATTTATTTTAAAATTAAAAATAAAGTTTATTTAAAAATAAAATTAAAAATCATGGTTTTTTTTTTTCCAAAATTTATCTACGAGTAATTCTATAAATATTTTATGATGAATAAAAATATTAAACTCATACTAAAATTTATTCTAATAAAAATTATTTTTATTCTACTAAACGTTAAATAAATTATTGAAAAGAATTTTGTTTCCTCCATTAGAGAAGAATGATAAACTTCCATACTTCTATTATGTTATGGCAATAATTTGGCCTGTTATTTTTTAATGTACATAATAATAATAATAATAATAATAATAATAATAATAATAATAATAATAATAAAACAAGTATATCACAGTAAAAAAGAAAGCACGTCACCAAATAATTTATCATCCGAATTATATATGAATCAAATTGATAATATGAGAGCTAACACTACAAAAATCGACAACAAAGTTAGAGACTTACAAAACCTTTCTTAAGATCATAGAAAAAAAACGTTTATATTTGTGTGATATACAAAGCAATTATCATATTATTATTATTATTATTATTATTATTATTATTATTATTATTATTATTATATGAGCAAAAAAAGTCCAACTATATGTTTTAAAGTAAAAATTTTTTTAATATTTGATTAAATGTTCTTGTATTTAGTACTTTTTTTTGCACTTCCTCTTAGTTAAAAATATAATCATTATAATTTTTTAGTTATTATTGCTAGGGGTGTTTACAGATGGGATACGGCTGAAATTTCAATCCAATCCGCACTAAACTCATTAGATCAAATTCGATATTCGCACTTTTTATGTTTGGATCAGATATCAAATATATCCATAAAATAAAAAATATAAAAAAAATTTATTTTTATAAAAAAAAGTCAATAATTTTTTTTGTTTACTTTTTTAAACATATTTACTTCTATCTGATTAGAGTGTGGATCCGATTCGATCCAATCCGATCATCTTACAGATCATATCATATTCTCAAATTACAGATCAGATACGGATAAATACTGTGGATTTATATGGATATGATCTAATCTATGAACACCCCTAACTATTACTATAAGTTCATTGTTGCAAAAGAATGTTTCTTTTATTATAAACTATTATTAGATTTTAATTACCATTAAAACAACTGAATGGTCAACTTAATTACCATTATTATATCCATAGTTGTAAAAACCGAACTGGATCGGTTGGTTCGACCAAAAAACTAGTGAACCGGACTAGAACTGGATTATAGTCCAGTTCGGTTTACTCTTTGGACCGTTTAAGGAATAAAATCGGTGTGAACTGGTAAGAACCGGTGCAAACTGGTCTGCTTGAAAAAAATTTTAAAATGTCTCCACAAGGTCTCGAACCAAGAACCTTGGAGCAAAAGTAACCTCTACTTGCCACTTAGCCATTGCACTTCTAAGTATTATATTTGACAAATACTAATTATATAGTATACATAAATATCTAATTTAATTTAATTTTTATTTTTTCTATTTTTAAAATTAATTATATTTTAATTATATACCATTATTAATATAAATATAAATTTCACTAAAAATTTATTAATTTACTTGATCTATTTTATTGCTAGTATTGTGATTAAGGTTATTTGTTTTGATGTTAGTGTTAAAATCTACTGATATTATAGTTAGATGATAGGCTTTGTGAATTAATTATTTTTTTATTGTGTCAAAATAAGATACTATTGTAGTATTAAAATTTTATGGTTTTTTTTATATTAGTTATTTTTAGAAGTTGAGACTTGATTCTTCATAAAATGTTAGTGAAGATATGCATTTCAAATTTTAATTTTAAGTTTTTAACTATTTTATATTTTATATTTACGTGAGACCAGTTTTATCGGTTTAACCAGTGATTTATCAGTTGAACCAATAAACCAGTGAACCAGTAGCTTGATCGGTTCGATCACTGCTGGTTCAGTTCTAACAATTATATTTCAATCTAATTTCAAAAATTTCGATTTACTCAATTTAATAGTTATGACTCACAATTGGTTCCTAATCAAGCAACAACAAATTATGTCTCCCAATTGGTTCCTAATCAATTCTAACAATTATGTCTCCCAACTTAATAGTTATGACTCACATTGGTTCCTAATCTTATTTTTGTCACTGTCTCACAAAATCGTTAACGACATGCTGAAATGGACTAACGACTGCTACATTATACATTCTAGCGACTATTTGATGTGACAATTGAAATTTTTTACCTTATTTTTTATTTTCAACTAAACACTTAAAACCCTAATATGAGTCACGGATACCTAAGTTAAAAAATCAAACTAAGTAAATTAAAACTTTAAAAATCAGATTAAAGCTCGAATATAACTTCAAAACAGAACTTTAACTTATGTAGTGATTAATTTAAATGAAAATCAAATAAATCAAAATTCAACATAATTTTTATCAATGTTTTTAAATTCAAAATTTCTATACCAAAATTAACTAGGATTTTTCTTTAAATTAAAAATTTAATGAAATAGTGACTTTAATTATCTTAACCAATGTCCTAATTAATTGTTTTTATGTCTTAAAAAAACCGTATATGAGAAAAAAATAATTAATTTGTCTACTTTAATAAATAGTTATTTTACTAAAATGAGAAACTATTTTTTTAAAATTTTTAAGAACTAATTAATATTATATATATTTTGTTACACTACATTTAATTATAAAAATTTTATTTATTTCTAATACTTATATTAAAAATAAAAAAAAATTAAATTAGTGAATCTTAATCTATAATATAATAATAATATAGTAATTATTTTATATATTCTACGAATATAAATTAATTATTTTTTTATTTATAAAAATTTTTAAACGTTTGAGCTTGTTTTATATATATATATATATATATATATATTTATGAATGTGATATATTTTTTATGTAAATAATCTTTTAAAAAAATCTAATAGTTAATCTATTACTTTTTTTGTTTTAGTCCAAATTAAATATTTTTTAGTGTTTTTGGAAAGAAAATCTTTTGAGGAATTTAATAATATGTGATGAGGAACACCGAATAAATTATATAGAAACCAATTAAAACACAATATGAAAACATCTTTAAAAAAAGACGTTTTAGGCGTGTTTATCTGAGTGGCCTCCTACGAGTAAAACATTTCAGTAACCACGTTCTTAAAGTTGCCTATAATATTTGAATACACACATCCCTATTTCTGATAAAAAAAAAATCATATACGAATCATTTTTTAGATTTTTATTGATGAAAAGTATAAATTTATTGAACGTAAGAAACTAAATCCCATAACTTTTGCCGGCAAATTGATTCAACAAATCCTATAAGTATATGCATTTTGACGAGACTCTGTTTTTGAAGGACATAGTAGCATCATTGTTTGTGTCCAAGCTAAGTCTTTTCCATAGAAAAGATATATAGTACCTAAAATGTGAAACAAAGTGCATAAATTTAATGTAAATTTTTTTATATTTTTGAAAAAATAATATATACATTTGGATTTTTAATGAGTAATTGTAGCGTAGAGTGAGTGAGGGAGTGAGCACACTTGTCAATTAATCAATGCCAAGGGCAAGGCTGAACCAATAATGTGGTGTCCCATTTTCCCCATGTGGCTACTCACTCTTACTCAATCTCATGATGCCCCATTTCTATTCCATTAATGCATCACATGATTTGCACGTGTCTGCTATGTGCCTCTCATGGCATCATGCCATCATAGCAAGAAAAATTAGTTGCCTATGTTAATGTAGGGTTAGTTTCTTGGGTTCAATTTAAGAATGGTGACCCAAACACTCATGAGAGGCTCACACAAATGCCTAACACAGTAACACGTGAACATATTATTCAAAGATGAGAAATGGCGTGCATCACTTTTTTTCTATATATTTCTCTTTGTTTTTTCCAATAGTATTAAAGACAATTTTTTTATTTTGTCTTACTTCTTATCAAATACTTTTTATTATTAAAAATAAAAAATATACAAAAGAGATGTATATAAAAACAATACATATAATATTTTTCTGATTCAAAACCTGTATGTTGGGGCAATAGGTGCTAATTGATGATGGTAAGCTGAGACTGAGAGCCAACCCACTAAATCATGGCCCCGCGTGGTTCTTTACTGCTATGAAAAATGTTTTATTTACTTATTCTATGCATTTTCCATGACCAAAAGAAAATCAGATTCATAGTAAATTATAAAATTTTGAAACATATAAAATATTCTTACCCTATCTAGTTGAGAGTATAATTAAAATATATTGTTCTATACTTCTACTAACAAAAAGTAAAATTAACAAAATATCTTCTAATTATTTATTTTCATTCATTCCAACCACCTAATTAATTTTTTTATTGCTTACGTTACAGTTTTTCACACACACAATTCAATCTCATTTTTTTCAATCCGAAGTTTTAGAAAGCAAGGATCTATTTTAAGTGTAATATATACAATATTATTTCACAACCTTTTCATCGTAATAATAGTGGTCCCATGGTCTAGTGGTCAGGACATTGGACTCTGAATCCAGTAACCCGAGTTCAAATCTCGGTGGGACCTTTTTCTTTTTTAGTTAGATAGACTGTGACATTTATCTACTTTTTTTTATGCTTGCCCTCAACCGTTCAGCAGTTTGACTTCAATTACTCTACTTCAGTATGCAATAATGAAATGAATTCCAATTTCCGAACGCTTAATTACCTATGATATTGATATCCATAGTTCCATACCTGCTTTATTACACAGACTATTCAGTGAATGGAAGATTTATGTCATACCTTAATTTATTAACGAAAGCTACATGTGAAAAGAGGGAAAGCCACTCATAAAAAGTGCTAAATTCGTTATCACTTCATGGCAAATCTTGCAACACAAAAAAATGTATAAATTTCTAAATGTTGATCATTCCTGGCAATTCGAATCATATTATGAGACAAAAAGAATGTTTTTGATCCAAGTATCTATATTATACAAAATTCCACTGTACAAGCGCCGGGATTGTGACTAATAATCTGGAACACCATCAGAAAACACAAATATAACTATGAAGATTTCTCATGCAATGAAACATCATAGGGAAAAAATGTTACACTTTCCTACTTGGCACAAACTATGTAAAGTTTTCTCAAATTTCACTAAGATGACACGAACTAGATAAAACTTCTGTGGAACAATAGCGTTGACCGGTGAGCTCATGAATTGACTGGAATGCAGAAGGATGAGCTCAGAGCTGGGGGCAAAACGCAAACCAGATGCGGCCCAGCAGGTTTGCAGCTTACATCTGCTTCATCAACGTCTGGTAGCCCAAGGTGAGGCGGGCGAACATAGCCAGCCACCAGTGGCATGCATAATACTGAGATAATTATCCTTGCACCTATCATGAAGAAAGAAAATCAAATATCAAAAATGGCATACTGGATTGAAAGTAATTCCAACAAGAATATCATGTCTTGATGCAAAATATGTTGTTCTCAGTTTAGAGAAATATTATTTCAATAGAAGAAGTCAATGAATCCAAGTACCTTGTTTTGGGGAGAG
This sequence comes from Arachis ipaensis, assembly GCF_059453495.1. Taxonomy (NCBI): domain Eukaryota; kingdom Viridiplantae; phylum Streptophyta; class Magnoliopsida; order Fabales; family Fabaceae; genus Arachis; species Arachis ipaensis. The sequence goes on from NC_142443.1 coordinate 23,571,520, forward strand.
CGACACATGCCCTCGTTTCCTCCCAGCTATCATCCAATTTCCAGAATTCGCTTTTACCTCGTATAGAACCTCATCCTGTCACAATTTAAAAAAAATATATTATTTTAGCATTGAAACAGAATGAGATGTGTTGAAACTAATCTATACAAAAACCAAATATGGTTTGATTTGATGGTTTTTGAATGGGTTGAAGGAAGAATACAACAAAGTGAGAGTTCAATTAGCATGTTTGGAAAGTTAAAGAGAAGATTAGGTAAGGAATCAATAAAAGGAGAATGAATTTTATCCTGGATCCAGTCAAACCAATCACACAACTTTGAACACATAGACCAATACTTCTCCCTTTTTATTTGGACTTACATTCTGTTCAGGAACTTCTTTCTCATCCAAATCCTTTAACCTTTCCACCCTCCATTGCATCTTAACTAGTTGCCCAACTCTTAGACCATCTGAAGGGAGAGGAAGAAAACCAACAGCTAAGCATGGATCAAGCACAGGCCTTTGCAAAGTAATTGCATTCTTGAAGATCAACTCCTGTCTGGCATCATCAACTTTAGTAGATTCATCCATGACAGGAGGGTGGGCTCCAATTGTTCTATCACCAGAAATTCCATATTTGATATTTAATATGCTTTCTTGCTGCTTTCTGTCTTCTGAAAATAGACGAGTTTTTTGTGTTGTGAATAGTCACATTAGTTCATAATTGAAGAAATCAGGATACTGTAATTGAAAGGTAAATACTATTAGGAGAAAATCTGGTAGATGTTAGTCCATAATATTGAAATCCAGGATCATAAAATATAAAAAATCCATAAAAACGGAGTCATATGTTTAACTGATTTTACTATTGAAAAGATTATGAAAATGTATGCTCATAGTGCCACGTTCTCGGGAAATACCCCTCTGTTGTCCACAGTCCATGTGTAAAATACCTTTAAGGAAAAACATAAATAAAATAAAATGTGAATAAGGTTGCTATACCAATACTGCTCGTCATTTGCAAACTATGAAGCCTGAACATGACACAGGACACATGGACACATTAATTTAAAATTTTGTTAGACACAGGTCAGAACATACAGAATTTTGTAGATAAATTATAGTAATATCTTTATATTTTATTGATTGTACGAACTATTATAAAATATTTTTAATGCCTTTTTAAGTATATAAAGCAATTTAGATCATTTTTTGTATTAATAATTAATAACACATTATTTCTAAATCATTTCAAAAAATTTAGGCCAAGCATAAGATTCAATGGTGTGTTCAAAAAGAAATATTTTTTACTGACATAATTGGACATGAAAGACGTGTCGGACAAGTGTCGTGTTCAAAATGTATCCAACACGTAGACATAGCAACTCAACGAAGTGTCCATGCTTCAAAGTTTGCAAATATAGGAGGCATTTGAAGTGTCGAACAAGTGTCGTGTTCAAAATGTATCCAACACATAGACATAAGAACTCAATGAAGTGTCCATGCTTCAAAGTTTGCAAATAATAGGAGGCATTTAGTTTTGATTATTGATAAAGCCTTTTACAATTTGATTAGTAGAGCAAAAGGATGAAAACTGATTTTAACCATAAGCTATTCTGTTTAACTTACCCCCCTTCTTTTTCTCTCTCTTGTTTTTTGATTTTCAGAAACGGTGAAAACTGCTTTCTTCAATTTTTTGGTTATTTATAAAATTTATACAAGCTTGTGAAAAACTGATTTTTACAATAGGAAAAGCTGATGTTTGTTAAGAAAAAAAGAAAGGGAAAAAAGGCTTAACCAAAAGGAACCAAATCTGGAAACTATTTATTGTTGAATATAGATTAAGACATATAAAAGTATTCTTTCATGTCATTTGTCATATCTTTTAGTGTTAATTTAAAATCATTTCACCAGTCTCAGGAAAGATGTGATTACCTTCTCCATTTGTCTTGCCAAGGCAGATACTAAACAAAATTCCTGCTTTGGAAGTAGGAGATATGACTAGTGGGAAGAGGCTTGAACTAGGTCTACCCTCAGTTTGACCATTATGAATAAATCCATGTTGAAGATCAAGCCAAGCATCATATATGGTCAGTGTAGCCTTTACTTCAGAGTGAAGTATAACCTAAACCAGAACCATTTTATGTTTTATCAAAGAAAATAACAAGATGAACTGATAGCAACGTTAATGGCAAGTTGCTTACATAAACAAAATTTGACATCTTTTTTAAAGATACAAAGATCATATTTTTGCAATATTTGACATATTCTGTCTTCATGTATGTATGTATGTATGTATATAAACTTAAGAGAATGATTGGGCTACCTAATCAAGAGGAATCAAATAATCATGAAAAAATGCACTCATACCTGCAAAAGCAATGTACCATCATTGCATTTATCGGTTACACGTGTCGTCACATAGAAAGGATATGTAAAATGAACTGCCAGGGTCCTGAATATCAAGGCAACACACCATCAACAAACAAATGGCATAAAAAGAAGCACTACGCATGGTACTTATAGTCAACAGCTGTAAGATCTATTATAATGATTAAACTGAAAGAATGATGGAAAGTAGAAAAACCTTTCGAATATCTGATTGTGGTATACTCCAAATTCAAGGTTCAGAGCAATTGTTCTCATGGCATCTACAATGCTCTCTCTCCTAGTTGTAACTGGAAAAAATAGCCAAAATAAGTACATATGATTAAATACAAACTACACATGGATGGAATCATCAAGATATTTCTATCACCATCTTCACCTGATGATGATCCTCTGCTGAGCATGTCACTCATGGCTCGAACCAGAACCCAGATAATAGAAGGAGTGTCACTTGCCCAATTTGGAAACTCAATTTTTCCATTATGAAGAGTCAAGCGTTCAACCTTCTTCTCATAATTTAAAGAGTCTATCTGAGCACCGTCTTTCTGCACCTTGTTGTCATCATTTTCTGATACATCAGCATAGGTTTCCATCTCAATGACATGCGAGTCATCAATCTCCAACCCTGGGCCAGTATCAATATACAAGACAGCACCTTTGAGGGAATAATTTATCGGTCGAACTAAAATACCAATCCACTGACGTTCATTTGTTAACAAAGGTGAGGAAACAGCAGCATCAAGATCAACCAGAGCTCTAGGCCTTAACACCTAAAAGGGAAAAAATGGAATTATTAACTGATGCAAACCCATTTTTGTAGTTAAAACAAAGCAAAGAGATTATATAACAAAAGCCTGTAGAAAACCAGTCCAGGTTTTGTAGGTGTGGTAAGAGGAAAGCATCAAATGCAAGGTATAGGAATATAACATGGATAAAGACATGCCTATCTGATATTTGACCAGTTACAATTTTTCACCCTGTTTCCTGTTAAGAGGGTAAATTACCTTCAAAATAGGTTTAGCCGGCTTTTCGTAACTCATGAAATCATCAGTATCTGCAGGACCTATTTTTGAAAAACTATGAGATCTAAACCTCAACTGCCCAATCTGCCCAGTAAGAACTCCAAGAACATAAGATCCTGGTTTCTGGGGTGGCAGATCCAAGGTAATAGTATTCCGACCAGGATGTAAGACATTAGGTGTAGAACTCTGCAATGCCTATAATAATTAAAATAGTTGAGTTATTTGGTGGAGTTAAGTGGAAAATAGCAGGCTTTCCATACTATTGATAAAATCAGTAAATTAATATGCCCAACAGGAAATACCTTTGCACCTTCATCAGCACTAGATGTTGGCACTATCGTAAGATTAATTGAATCAAGAGTTATATCATCTGGAAAACCACTCCAAACAGTAACAGAAAGGGTACCAGGATCCCTATCACATAACTCCAATGGTGGTCCAGGATTTCCAGAAAATGTTATTAATGATGATACATCTAGAGGTACAGGGTCTTTCAATTCACTGTGGGCAAGACGAACAAGTTCTGACTGGAAAGCTTGACGCTCTTCGTTCAAAAACAATCCTTCATCAAGAGAGAGTAACCTCACACAAGATAGTAAGTAACCAGCTTGATCATTGAGTATCTTCTGACACTCGGCTAAATTAGGGAGGACCTCAGCCAACAAGTCCTGCCATCCTTCACCGGAATAAAGTGCACAAACCTTCTCATATGACTTTGCAGCTTGATCAAAATGCCCATGCTTAAAGGAGACAGCTGCTATCTCACCATCAAGGACAACTCCATGTCTTTTCCACAAGGAACGATGATAATTGTCAGCAGCACCTTTAGTTAGCTCCAAATATTTTTGCTGGCAATAACATGAAAGAAAATTAACAAAGAGAATACCCATATGGCACTATAAATTAATGCTAAACAATCAGAGAAATGGATATAAATTATGGGAAACTCTCTTAAGGGATCCTAAAAAGCCATTTCAATGAGCTTACAATTATATGTCAGCCCATAATGGTACCTCAAATTCCTCAGATGATGATAATGATTTCAACAGTTCTTGGCTGGAAATTGTTTTCTTCAAAGCATGCTCAGCAGCAACAAAAATCTCAGCAAGCCTCATAGGCCGGTCAATTGAGCCATCAAAGTTTCCAGGTGAAGAATTAGTGCGCGGTATGGAACTTGGAGGTACTTTCTGTGATGGCGACATCCTTGTGGATGCATCAAAACCTGATCTGTCAGTATATAAATCAGAGTGATAAAACCTAAACTGTTACAGCAACATAGGAATTCTGTACAGATTAATGAAAGTGAGTCCATTCGGAACAAAATACATTATTCATTACCCTTCGGTTATACCCTGGCGACCATCAAATGTTTCAAATGCATTTCCAGCTGAAAGTGAAGCCCTCCGCCTGTTGGCCTCTCGCAGCAGCACAGTAGGTTCAAGAGGCAGGGGCTTCCTCTGGATACCAAAAGGCTTGGTTCTAGACGTAGTTTGAAGAATCACCTGCAAAGACAAAATCATATAATTTAAAGCGAACTTGCATACATAAAAATCTCGGGAAAATAATAATAGCTTCAGCAAATAAAATGTGTTTGGAAAACATTTTATGAGTAAATTATTCTTTTCTTTCTACTTTTGAGTAAAGTTCTAACTCTATTAAAGGGAATATAAGGCACTTTCTCTGATACTAAGATAATAAGAAATGACAAGAAGCCTCCAAGCAAGTATTAGGAGAAACAGAATTTGTGAAAAATGTGGAATTGAAACTTCCGCATGACAAAAATAGGCATATTTTGTTTTATGGTGTATTATTCCCTTTTGCTTGGGTAAAATGTATGCATTTTTAAGGGAAAATATTTTAAGTCCCAACCTCCGGATCTTAAGCAGAGTAACAGACCCAGTAGTAAAAATTACTTTTTTTTTACCGATGAAGATAAGATGAATAAGTTTGCTGAAATTTCATGACTGTGATCTATAAAATTATATCAGCTCTGGATAGGATAATTTCATCTTTCATGGCTAATAGCATCAAATTTAACCTTCAATTGAAATACTTAACCTTAGGAAAGATAAAGCAGTATAGTGATGCAATAAGCAATTAATAATATTTTCTTGAGTTTATACTCACTGGGTAATACAATCTTCTGTTATGTGATAACAATGGTTACAAATTACCTTTTCTTTCTCAAGCACCTCTGCTGAGGCATCTGCAGGAACTGAAGGCCAAACTGCTGGCTTAGGCCAAGATAGCAAGCTGAGAGCAGCACTGTTCACAAGGAAACAAATCATCATCAAACAATGAAAACAAGGAATCTAGCCAAGTGTGGTGTAATAAGCATTAGATTATTAACTAATAGAATCAAAATTGATCACAACAAGATAACGTAAGTATGAAATGTACCTGTTGACAGGACTTCTTTCAATTTCAGTTCCATATCCAATTAAATAGGCAAGCCTCATGAACTGCAACATATATAAAATTCAGAAAGCAGGACTAGTGAACAATGGTTCGATGCATAATATCAGTGTAATCAGTAATCAACCCGGACAAAAAAATATTAATATGGGTCAAAAAGAAGAACATGATGCATCTACCTTCACTCTTGCTAGCGAATATAGGTCACCTAGAAGATGAAAGAACCTTTTCTCTATGTCAGGTGCCATGAGTCCATCATTATAATTAGAAAGTATTGCGTCAATTAAAGCCAAGCAAGCAGTTACCACCCAGGTTTCACGCATGCAAAAGGGCAGAATACGCTGAAAAGAAACGTCATACAGAATTCAAAACCAGACAAATAGAACAGAATTGTATGGTTCAACTGAAATAACTTAGTAATAACAGCAACCGGTGAAAAGATTATGAACTAGAGAATCAAATACCTCATGCAGTGCCAAAGATTTTGAGAAGCTTATTATGAACGAATAACCTCTTGATGCAACCTCAAATAGACGATTTAGCTTGAGTAAGAGCTGCAAACTTACACTAAAGTTGTGAGCCATGTGATGGTAATCAAATAATTATTCACTAAATGTAATGGGAATCTGATTAAGCATTGTTGCAGGTTACTATCCAACCCATGCCATTGAGAACTCAAATAAAACTAAATCAATAAAACTTTACGGACCAAAGTTGCAATGGAGCGTTAATCACTAATCTTTTTTAACATTAAATGATAAAATAACTTCCATGTCATACTTCTCTAAGAAAACTTAAAGGAGATTCACCAAATGCAGAACTCTATATAAGCATAAAATATGGTTGCAGGCTGTCCTATCATCATATTTGTTAAAGGTACTTGTGGGATCAAACCCATATACATAAGGTAACTATGAAAAGCACATCGAATAAGCAGATACACCCAGATCAAAGTTAGAGAAACAGGGAGTGTGATATAAAGTTACAAAAGTTAATGACTTTCTAAAGACATACAATAGACTGCTTTTAGTTTGACTATGAAATGCATTTTAAATTAAATAAATTGCATTACTAAGAGACAGCCAAGTGTATAAACGCTAAATACCAAAGACACATCAATCTAAATATGCTTTCCAACTGAGGCACTAAAATATGTACATGGTTCGTGTAATAGAAGTGTTTTAGTTAGCACAAACCTTTGATTGACAGGCAAATAGATACTGTCGAAATTCAAACTCCCTGAATGAGTCATCTTGAACAATCTGCGTCAAAGCTTTGTTTCCTGGATTAAGCAATGCTGCTTGATCGTCACCATGGTCTGCCCCTCCAAAGTCTCTTTGCTTTCCAGTGTTGTTAACTGCATTCATTCCGTAATTTGGATCAAAACAATCTCTAATGTTCCACAAAGGCTTCTAAAGCACAAAACAGCTAGCTAAACATTATCTTGATAACAACGGCAACAAAAGAAGCTAAGCAGTATGCACCTGTTTCAATATAGCAGAGTTCAAGTTCATCATACTCCCGTAAGGCATCATCATGGAGGTGTGCCATTTCAAACATAAACGCCAAGCTTTCCTGAAGACAAAACACGGATTTTTTAGAAGCAGCAGAAACCATAGGCTATGAAATGAATAGCTTGGGCATTAAGAAACATTTATTGCACTGATGTCCATAATTCATAACAAAAGGATCAACCTTCAAAATGAAAAAATTACAGAAGTTCCAGACTGGCATGAGCCGCTGTTCGCTGAGCTTTCTTATCTCTTCCTCATAAAATTGTACACGCTTATCCAGTGTATTTCTGATGCACTCCATTATCTTTGATTCTAGATCTTCCCAAAAATTTGATTCAGGCGAATGTATATCATACTTGCAGCATCTAAATGGGATTCAACCAGTGTTAAAAAGCATCAAAAGGGAATGAAAATAAGTTTTTTAAATAAACAAGCAATCTATATTTCAGAAACAAATAAGAATACAAGCTTGAATGAACGACTACTGTTTCTAATTTTGGTAAAACTGCTCCTTACAGCTTTCTCTAATTTTACCATCAAATTTACAAAGAAATAAGTAAACAGATACAAATATGGCAGAATGATGCTATAGAAAGCAACTACAGGGTTAACCCTCAAAATTATACTCCAAGCCTATTTTTATACATTGATATGCCATTTTGAAAAAAAAAATCGAGAAAACCTTGAGTAAGAAAAAATCAATTTAGACTGATACAGCTGATAAGCCATTCAATATTTTTGGCAGGAACGAGGAGTGAACAATATAAGACTGCAAATCTAATTTTTGAAGCTTACCTTTCTCTTTTTTTGGTGTTAAACTCAACTTCAAGTTTGGCATATACTTTTTTTGCCATTGCACTTGCCTTATCATTTGCTGGATGAGCTCTAGATACAAATACAATAAACCATTCTCTCTCATCATTTTGGACAATTAATTTCAGACGTGGTTTGAGGATGGTTTTGAACTCATCAAGATCCTGGCAAGAGAAAGTGAGAGTTAACCTACACAATAGATTCGAAAACTGCAATGAAAAATGATAGGAATAAATGAATAAAAAAATTTTACATTCCAATGATTGATAATTTGGATATGTTCTATTTTTCCCACATGCAGTAACGCTCAGCATTATCATGCGAGAAATACAACAGAATTCTTCATCAACTCCATGAAAGGAAGTTCCTTATAACAAACTTCAGTATCGTTGTACCAATACTTACTCTCCCTGCATTTGCAGAACTTCCAAAAAATACAGGGGAAAAGATCATTGTATCTATAAATATATTTCTATTCTGTTTCCAATTATTGCTCTCACAGTCATTTTCAAAACTCCCAGAAAAGTGAAAAAATCATTGTATCACCCAATACTCTCCCAACATTTCCCAGAAGCAACAAACTAGCTATAGACATCTGGTTGAACCAACCCAACAGGATTTGAGATATAATCTTTAAGTCGAACAACAATTAAATATGGAAATGAGATCAATTGGGAAGTGATATTAGACATATACCATGAACCAAAATGTATTAACAATAGTGACTACATGGCTGCAACGCCTACAAAAATCTTATATAAAAGATATAAGAGGTTGTTAGGGTACTAGTAATACTAAAGCTGAAATTGTTAGGTTCAACCATTCAAGGATTAAAAAAATGGTTTTACCTTAAGAATGATGGCCCTTCACTAAAACTATTTGGATTTAAGGGTTGGACAAAGTATACACCCACCACTACCTTGTCGTAAACAATATATATGATCGGATCAGTTAGGATTAAATCCCAGCCCACCTAATAAATAAGGCTATGATAACGGGTAAGATGCTAGTCATCCAACAGCTAAAAATAACACCTAGTCAAAGAATATGTGTTCTATAGCAGTGGCAGACTTACACATTGTTATGGTTACCCCCCCCCCCCCCCAACACCAAAAAAAAAAAAGGAAAACGAAAAAGGAAAGGAGTAAGAGTTCAATTTGATGACAAGATCCTATTCGAACTTTCTCTCTCCGTTATAAATGTTCTTACTTATATCCTAGCTAGTGTGTCCACTCATTTACCACAGCACCCTATCTCATCAACAATGAGTACATTCTCATCAATTAGCCATGAAACATGGTAAACTAACCTGAGGCGTTACAATATCACTGAAGCTTTCTGCTAGACCTTAAAACATGCAGTAGACAGGAATGCACATTACCTCACAGGTAACAAGTACAATAGTTGCATACGGCTCTCGAAACCAAAATAACAGCTGCTCCTGAGGGAAGCGGCTCCGTAGCCTTGAATCTGTAGTTAATATGAACTCAGCTGGCAACTTCTCGACTAAGACAGGGTTCCGTGTCTTGTTATTCAAAGACCCCTGCTTGAACGGCAACCGTGCTTCAAAAGCAGGCTTGACAGCCGGCCACAAGTCACTCACATCCTCGACTAAAAATGAAAAAAAAAAATCATACGAAAAAATATTTAAGAAAATGATGCAGCAATGAGGAAGATAAATCCAGTCACATCCAGACCAATGATAGCCTATTTCTGAGAGCATAATTGTTTCATACATGATAGTTAGCCACACCAATGAGAACAAGTTAAGACAACTTAGCAATTATCATACTAAAGTCCAAAGCCGTTAATCTTTCACAAAAAAAAAGCTAATGTTGTAAACTTCACTTCTCCAAACTTCCTTGCACATAGAACAGCCAAATATAGATACATTTCCATTTACATGATCATCAAAACAAACAATATAAACTGAACTGTGACTAAGCTTGATTCCATTTATTCCCAACCAAAAAAACTGATCCATCAGTGAAACAAAAATGAACTTTTTTAGGATTGCGCAATTCGAATTTGCTAAGAAGCTATGTAAACGAATAGATCAAATGCTAGAGCAAAGAGCGATAACGAGGAGATCCCTATTTTGGAGGAATACCTGAAATGACGAGGCGATCGGAGGTACTCTTGATGGATTGGAACTGAGCGAGGAAGTTTGCCATGGATCTGCGGAAAGGAGGTTCTACAGAATCAGCACTCAGCAGAGATCCATGGAAATTGGAAAACGGAGGAGAGTGTAGTGAAGTGAAGTGAGTGAGAGTAAGCTTCTTCGATGGTTATGGAGTTTCGTTCCTCCAGAAGAACGGGGTGTTTCAGAGAGAGAGAGAGAGAGAGAAAGGTTTTTGCTTTGGGTTCACGGCCACGCCCGAAGATCTAGTGCTTCGCGGTGTACCCCAAATGATTGTTCCGACACCTCATCACAGTATCACACCGTTAGTATAATAGTTCAGATTTCATTTCATTCCCTTTTTATTATTGTTTTCTTCTTTTCTATTAAAGGGGATTGAGTAAATAACCATTTCTGACTACGAAAAATTTGGACGCTGACAAAACTGACCATAAAAAATTAAAACTAAAGTTATACTCATATAAGATAAGTTTTGTTCGACAAAAATATCCAATTATTAAATTTGTGTTCATAATTTCATAAATACTCTAACTTTTTATCTTCTTTTATCTCTGCAACCAATATCTAACCCTAACAATTTAATTCAGCTCCCTCCTCTGCCTCTACCCTCCAACTTTCTCCGTCCTCACAACCCTATTTCACCACCACATTCCTTCCATCCTCCTCACCTCATTTTTCCTTCAACCATTACCAACTCCAATACCACCACCACTCCATTTCCTTCCTCACCCCTCCTCTTCAACCACCTCCTCTACACTATTGAAGATCTTCCTCAGTCCTCACAAACTAAATTGAAAAAGTTTTAAAATCCAAACACAAGCTAAATTAAAAAAAATCTTTTTTGTAAAAATCTAAAAAGAGGCCAAAACATATATTCAAAATTCAAAAAGGAATAAGTGAATAACAGATTGGTATAAAAAAGGGGGGAAGTAAACATACCAAAAAACAGAAAAGATTGATCTTTTAATAGTAAATTGGAAGTTTGAATTATGAGATATATGAAAATGGTGAGAAGAGAAGGGTATGTGAAGTGGAGCATTAATTTTTGAGAGCTCCACAACCCAGAACCCTGAAGAAGAAGAAAAGGTGGCATATTTTATTGGAGAGAATATTACTAGAGAGAAAAAGGAAGTGACTTTGCATACCATGTATGTGATTTGTATGTGAAATTTTTGTGTGGAGAGACAGAGAGGGAAGAGGGTTCTGTGTTTCTGTATTATAGTTGTTGATCCCCTTCAAGATAGAGAGAGTGTTGTCCGAGACAGAGAGAGAAAGAACAAGATGGTGAGAGAAAGGGGGCTGGAGGCAATAGTGGTGGTGGAAGGAGATTGTGACGGCAGAGAAGGTTGGAGGGTAGAGGCAGAGGAGAAGAGAGCAGAATTAAATTGTTAGGGTTAAAGATTGGATGTAGAGATAAAAGAAGATAAAAAGTTAGGGGTATTTACGGAATTATGAACAAAAATTTAATAATTGGTTATTTTTGTCGAACAAAACTTATCTTATATGGTATAACTTTAGTTTCAATTTTTTATAGTCAGTTTTGTCAGCGTCCAAATCTTTCATGGTCAGAAATAGTTATTTACTCAAGGGGATTGGATCCAAATTCTTTTTCTACGGAAGTTATTTTAGTTTTTTATTTTTGTTTATTAATTGGTTAATTTCTAAATTTATAAATTATAAGACCAGTTTTTCTTTTTTGAAAGTATTGTTAGTCTGAAATGAGAATGGATTTTTGTCGTAAGTTTAAGAATTAACGGATAAATAAACAAAAAAAAATAAAGTACTTACTCCGAATAATTTTGCCATTTTTAAATTTTTGATATTGATTTCACAGTGATATTTTTGTTCAATTCCGCTACGATATCAATAGGGATCTTGCCAACTCTTGCCAACTTTCATTGGGTTGGACTCCAAAACTCATTTATTCAAAAAGCCATATCCCCAATTAACCTAGGTTAATCCTAAATTCCTAATGTCTCTCATTTACTATTATAAACCTAATTTACCCACTCCTTTACTGTGCAGCCACATCCCCCAACTCCCCCCTTTCAGCGCCGCGCAACCCTTCTGTCGTGCAGTCTTCGACGGTCGCCGCCGTCAACAGTAGTCAACGCCGTCGAAACGCCAAACAGCGACCCTCGTGAGTTGCTCCTCGCAGTCATCCCAGCGCTGCCGCTTCTTCTGCATGTCACTGTTGGCCCTCATTTGAAGACACATCCATCCGTCCGGCGTACTATCTGATGGCGCCTCCTATTGCTCCGCCTCAACACACGTTGCGGCTGAAGTCTCTCTGGTCATCGAGTAACTAGCAAGCGCCACTGCTATTAAGCCTGTGTAGCCCCCAGCCAGTGCCACTCCCTGCCTCGCGTCCGAGCCTCGTTGCTCAGCATGTCTTTCCTCCAGCGCCGGCGCTGCAATAAGAGGTTAGTGGTACTTCACGGTTTTCATAAAAATAGCTTGTTCTGAGTTTTATTTGTGAGCATGTCATAGGGTTTGACATTCATACAACATGGTTCTTTGAATTTGTGGATTCTTTTAGGAAAATGGAGAATTAATTTATATGTGTTTATATGTCCGAGTTGAAAATGATTTTGAATGTGGTCAACGTATAATTGGGTATTGAAAATATCTGGTAGTTATCACTGTAAATTAGGAGTGATGTTTTGTACTGCTGAGCTAAAAGGAAAAGGAAAAGGAAAAATATTAGTTGTAATCGCAGTAATTGGACGTTACTTCAAATGTGTCTTCAAAGTGATGTTTGTGATGATTTGTACTGTTGAGTAAAAGTTAACTTTTATGGACCGTTCCATGGTTCGATGAATATGTATGGTTATCACTGATTGGTCTTTGTTTTGTTACGTTAGTTGTTCGATGATGTGAATATGGTTAATGGATGTTGCTTTCGAATGACTGCATGGGGAAAACCAATTAATCCTTGGACCTTTGATTATGTTGATTAACTAAAAAGAAGTAGTTGGATGTTGGAATTTTTTATTGATGAGTTGTTATTTAGTTTATGGTCTAGCAAGCAACAAATGCAATTGTGTAAATTCTATATAAAATTGGTATATCTTCTGATCAAATTTACTTTTTATGCGCCGTTCCATATTTTAAATTAGTTGTGGGTTATGAGAAACTGAATTTATTTTGTTGATTTTGTCTAAAATGAGATTCGAAGCAGCTGTGTTGCCTGCTATCCATGCCCATATTGTCGTTGATTTGATAAGTCATAATCATCTCATTAAAAAATGTTCCAGAACCACCTTAACTACATTCTAGTATCCATCGTAACCCTTTTGCTTATTAAGATAGATTCTATTACTAAACATATATATATATATATATATATATATATAGGTGGTTTCTAGTAAAAGACACTCCTTGACTTTGAAGAGTAATAAATACCATTATCTCAGTTTTATTTTATTATCTTTGCATTCTGGTACCATTGCTACTATCTGGTGTTGTGTTTTTTAGTAGTTCTCCTTTATCTGAACTATAATAATACAATTTCCATGGTTGTAATTTTAAGGGATAAGTATTGTTTTGATCCCTAACGTTGAGGGTCAGAATCGAAACCGTCCCCATCGTAATTTTCGATTTAGAATTATCCTTAACATTTTTTTCGTATTAAAATCGTCCTTTTAATTTTTTTCGGACAAAAATACCCTCACCCCTACCAGCACTTACCTCCACCACCACCACCACCAACAACAACACTAAACCAAGAATCAGAAACAGATGCAAAAACTCAAAATCAGCAGAAGCAAAAAGCAAGAAGCAGCAAAAGCAAACCAAGAAGCAGAAGCAAAAAGCAACACTAACACCACCACCACCAACACCAACACCACCAACACTATCACCACCAACACCACCACCAAACCAAGAAGTAGAAGCAGTAGAAGCAAAAAGCAAGAAGCAGAAGTAAGAAGCAAAATCAGGAAAGCAAGAAAGCAGAAGTAAGATGTAGAAGCAGAAAGCGAGCTACAGATGAAGCGGCGAGGCGGCAACGGCCACGACGATGGCAACGGCGGCTCCAAGCTTCGCTGCCGCCGTCCCCCTCCCCTTTTCCCCCTCCCCTTCTCCCCACCCCCGCGTCCTTTCCCCTCCACCCCCCCCCCCACGCGTGTTTTATTTTATTTTTTAAAATTTTATAATTTTTTATTAAAATAGGGGTAGTTTAGGAATAAAATTAAAAATTTTATTAAAAATGATGATTTTAATACGAAAAAAACGTTAAGGATGATTTTAAATTGAAAATTATGATCGGGACGGTTTCGATTCTGACCCTCAACGTTAGGGACCAAAATAATACTTATCCCTAATTTTAATTTTGGTCATATTAATGTGTACGCCTATATGCTAATTGTGTCTTTAGCGTTATAGTAATTCTTTGAGATTGTTATTGAATTACTTTATGTCTTCTTATTGTTGTACTTGTGACTTAGTTAATCTAGAAAAAACAAACGGTGAAACTTGATTTTTTTTTTTGTAGTTGAATCGTATTTTTGGGTGTGTCTTCTAACCAAATTTAATTTTTATGAACCGGTCCATGGTTGAAATTAAACACGGTTATCCCAAACTGAGTTTATTTGGTTTATTTCAGTGTTTTTTATTCTGCTTTTCATTAATAGAGGTTGATGTGTAATGACTTTATTTTTTCCTATTCTTGTACTGCTGACTTAGTTGAGTTTAGGGAATAAAAGATAACTTTGTACTTGGAATTAATTTTTGGTCTATTGCCAGAAATCACCTTGAAGACATGGGAAAGTCGGTACTACATCATTCAGATATTTGTGCTTTTATTCTAATTTATCAGTTTATTTGCTTCTAATGGTTGCGTCATATGTTGACAGAAATTATTGGAGACAAGGTGCTCACCATGCTACATTGCGGATATGTTCGAAGATCTAGAAACAAACCAGGTCCAAGCAAAGCTACAGGAGATAGAAGCAATGGGTTTTGGTTTCCTGAAGCTAGTCCTAAGGTGGCATGTGAAACAAAGCATAATTATTTTGTTGGCTAAGGCCTACAACACTGAAACAGGCACGCTGCCTGTTGATCATGGAAACATCCGCATTGAACCTGAGTTGTTTCAGAGTGTTTTCGAAATCCTGCCCAGAGGTGAGTATAACTTTTGTGTTACACAGTATTCAATCTCCATGGTTTTTCCTTTTTCTACCTATTCCACCGCTCATTTTACACTATTTTATATACATGTATGTTGTAGTTGACGACTTTCCACCGTTTGACCGAAGGAATGCTGCTCATATCGCAATTAAAAGAAGATTTCACCCGTTGAAAACCATACAACTTAGGCATTTTGTCGACCACTGTGCTATGCATACTGCAGACGACAGGATGGAGTTCAGGAGGCATTTCATCCTATTCGTGCTGAAGATGTTCTTGTGTATGACAGTGCAACACGTCATCTTGCTGTGGTACATCGATACAATACTCGATGTTTCTGATCCCATGAGATATCGTTGGCCCTTGCATATTTTCAACTGGTTAAAATAGGCGATCAAGAACTATCAACTTAAAAACAACAAGTCATGTGAGGGTTGCATGTTCACTTTGTTGGTAACCTATTAAATTCAAAATAGCATTTAATCTGACTCACCCTTGCATCTCAACACTTAAGTTGTGTCTGTGATATCTCCAGGTTTTGTACTTCTAGAAGCTAAAGCATGGTGAACCCGAGAATTGTCAAGAACCTGAGTCGTGGCTTTCTGCATGGACTGCCACAGAGCTTAGTGCTATGGCATCAATTGTTCAACCAAAGGTATTCATTGAAGCAAGGCTAACAGTTTCTTATAGCACGTAGAAATTTTTTTATTTTTTTAGGTTTTATTCATGTGTGCTTATGAGATATTTATAATGCGGCTGTCATTTTCTCTTGTAATTAATTGCACGTGCCCTTCAAAAGACTTAACATTTATGGTTGTGTTATCAATTAGTAATTACTCCAATTTGTCAGTAATGGTTGTGTCTTCTGTTTCAACCGTACATTGATGTGTCCTCGCTGGATGTGTCTTAAGTTGTATGTGCCTTCTGACTAGTTGATGCTCCGAACAAGATAGCAGCAACACCAGTGGGAATGATAGGGGCGTCGTCGAAGGTCACACGAATAAGGTCATGATTCTGAAAGAGAAGACGCGCACTAGACAAAAAGACCTATAGGGTCCACAAAAGTGAGTAAAGATTACCATTTGAAGAATCTTTAAGTTGCATATTTTTAACATAAATCAAGAGAATAATACAATTTATTTTTAAAAATTTACTGTTGATGCCATGTTTGATATTGCTTAAGGAGATGTTGTATTAATTTATGTTGTGTTGGTAGTGTGATTTGAAGGCATTTTGTGGTTGTTGTGTTGTGAATAGTTTGGTGTTGTGAATTTAGGGATCTAATAAGAGAGGGGGAGTTAGAAATGGCTCAATGCACACAGATGCACCTGCAATTGCATTGGACGGGGATGACGATGATGACGAGCCCATTGCCAAAAGACTGCGTAGAAAAATTGATTGGACAAGAACACCTTAACCTCGTATGAGAAAAGGGGACACCAGCACGACCAGTGAGACAAACACAACAGAGAAACCAAAAGTGAGTAAAATATTCCATTTTAAGAATTTTTAAGTTGCATGTTTCAAAGTTAATACATGAGAACGGGTCAACTTACCTTTAACAAGTTACTGGTGATGCCATGTTTTAAAATAGCTCCATGACATGTTGTATTAGTTTATTTTGCGTTCGTTGTGTTATTTAAAAGCACTTCGAGATTTTTGTGTACAACTAGTTTGGTGTTGCGATTTTAGGGATCCGACAAGAAGAGGAAGTTAGCAGCAGCTCAATGCGCACAAATGCACTTTTAGTTACATCCCACGAGGATGACGATGACGACAAGCCCATTGGCAAGAAACTCCACAGCAAAACGCATCGGAGAAAAACACCTCAGCATCATAGGACGGAAGGGGACATTGGCATAACCAGCCAGCCAAAAACAACAAAGCAACCAACCGACCTGGACGATTCTGAACCAAAAGCTCTGTCAACAGCATTGGTATAGTATTCAGGAATTGATGAATATTCTAGTGAATTTTTTGATAGGCAAGTGAATGCTAAAAAATTTTGTGCAGCTAGTATACATAGTTTTTATATCGGCTCCTTAAAATGCATAAAGGTTGCCCACCTCACAAAGTTATTTTTGAAATAGAAATCCTGACATCTTATCTCAGCGAGATCCATAGTGCAAAAAGTTATGGGCAAATATCGAATGATGTTACGGCTCGAAACCCATTAGTGTGGATCCAATTCAAACCATTATTCCAAAAGATTCTTGTTGCCGTACACCCAGTCCACAGTGTCTCTCATTCTCACTTGGGATGACCCAGATCTTCAAAACACCCACGCCGTCCTCCTTGGCCCGTTCATCCGTTACTTCAGGAACGGAAACTCACTGAGTGGGATGAACAACGAATCAGAGGGTGGGGTGTGGACATATCTCTTGATAGCCAGCAAACAGTGGCGTCGTATGACGATAGACCACACCTAGTCTTGGCAACGGAGGAGTTGTATATATTGAGACCACAATTTTGGCTCAATAACAATGTATGTAACCCAAAATCATGTTACTCCAGTTTGTTTTGATCTCATATTTTGGCGACATTTATATTTTAAAAGTTGGTGATGTAGGTTGTGCAGTGGATGTGTTGCGCATTCAATGACTCGGGGTTAAAAAGATTTATGCATGACTTCTATTGCGTGCGTCCAAAGATACTGGTAAAGATACGTTTATATGAATCATTTATGTGCATTACAGCTTATAAATACTAACAAATTCATCTTTGGACAGGAAATGGTGTTGGTACCAAAAAATCTGATAGACTTTGAGGACGGACCAACTCCCATGTATGTGGGTTTGGGTGAACACTTTGGTGCCGACACAAGGTATTTTGACAAGGTAGCAGTTTCAAAGAGAAAATGGGTAAATCTATTTGTCATATGATACGTTATTTACATCTTGCACCCGAACAACTAATATGTGTTTTTCTTTATCCGTTTACGTAATCTGCCTAGTTACAATTATATATCATTGTACTGGTTTTTTCCCATATGTATGTCCTACCACTAGTGGGTGTATGCATTCGATGTATTCGGAAAAATATTTTTCTCATGACTCTGTTAATCTATTTAACCCGTAGTATTGTATTTCGTTTAAATTTTAAATGTGTTTCAGGGGAGGTTCATTGAAGACATAGCTCAGGTGGCCATTCTCATGTATAAGCCCACTCAAAAAGGTTTGCCTTGCACATACGCCTCTATTCCAATACAACCAAATAGGTGAGTCCTCCTCAAAATCTTGCAATATCTTAATTGGTAAGTTTCATTGAGATGCATACCGGTTCTCCTAATACAGTTCGTTATTTCCATTCACATAGTTTTGATTATGGTGTATATGCAATAAAATTCATGGAGTATTTGACCAAAGGCGGGAAACTGAATGACTATGATTATTTGAGTTTTCAAATTCTATAGTTAAATAACTGATTATCTAAACGCACATCACTGTCTGTACCTAAATGCAGTCATTCAACATTGATTTTCACATACAGGACACCATCAAGTTATACAAGTTGGAAATAATGCTTGACATCATTCTGGGTCATAAAAATTCAACCATTGGAGAGGCACTGAATGCCCTTGACAGCCGTCCTCAACCTGCTGTGCGCCGCAACCAACCAAGGAACAAACATAAAGAGGTTAGGACACCTTACAACACTTGGCATAAAGAGCATGCTTCAACGAGCTGCAGGATTGCCAAAGAAAAAGCCCATCAAAATGAGCTAAACATGAGAAGAAAAAAGATGCATATTACATTCCTCTTTACATAGGCCAGAGATACCCTCACATGCTAAGCTATATTTTATTAAAACTTGATATTTTTCTTGTCTTACACATAGTGAATGTTTGTTTTGGATTCTTATGTTGTTAGCGGGCACTTGTTTTGTGAACCTTGTTGACTTTGTTGGTTAATTCAACGAGAATGCATGTACTGTGGATGTGAATTTTGTCTTTCAGAGATTGGTTTGTCTTTTTTTCACATGCTAAACACTTGTTACGTTTTAAAGTGTTTTTATTTGCAGCGGCCAAACATGTTTAGGTTTCAAGGTGTTATTTTTGGATGTGTCTAGTTATGGACATGTCTTTGACAAACCCCAATTTGACGGTTTATTTTGCCTTGAATTTAGAACATTTTGATAACCTTTTGTCACATTTAGCCTAAGAATTAGCATGGTTTTGTTATCTCTTCCATGATTGTGCTTAAGTGTAAAAACATACTTTTTAAGCCTTATTTTGGTGAATTCTAGTTTCTATTTGATTTCATAAGATGCCTTGATGTGTTTGCTAGTAATTCCAGGGTTGAAATAGGCTAGGCATGGATCAAAGGAAGCAAGGAAGGAAGCATACAAGTGGAGAGAAGCATAAAAAGTCAAAGAAGCAAAGTCAGTCATGCACGCGCACGCGCACATTGCAGAATCGACCAGGGACGCGCACGCGTACCATGCGCGCACGCGCCGATGATGGCACATGACCTCATTAATGCAACACGTGCCTGGCGATTTGAGAGGTTTTCTGAACCCATTTTGGCGCCAAATTGCTAAGGGAAAGGAATAAAAGGATGAAGGATTAAGGAGAAGGCATCATTGATCACTTTAGATGTTAGTGACCAATTAGTTTAGTTTTATCTTTGTAATTAGTTTCTAGAGAGAGAAGCTCTCTCTTCTCTCTAGGATTAGGATTAGGTTTAGGTTAATCTCCCTTCTTAGATCTAGGTTTAACTCATACTTTGATTCACTTTTCATTTACCAATTCTTAATCTTCTCCTCTTCCTCTTTCTAGTGATGTTCTTTAATAATTGTAATTCTCCATTTTTGTTTTGGATATATTGTTGTTCCTTTGTTTTCCTTCAATAATGCAATTTGAGGTAATTCATGATAATTGTGATCTCCTTGATTGTTGTTGTTAATTCTTTACATTCAATTGTAGTTAGAATTCATTCTTGTTGTGATTGACTATACTTTTCTTTTGTGCCTTCCAAGTGTTTGATGAAATGCTTGGTTGGATTTTAGTGTAGATTTTGTTCCTCTTGGCCTAGGTAGAGTAATTAGTGACTCTTGAGTTATCTAATTCCTTTGATTGATTGATAATTAGAAGTTGCTAATTGATTTGAATGCCTCTAAAACTAGCCATTCCTTAGGAGTTGATTAGGACTTGAGGAATCAAATTGATTCATCCACTTGACTTTCCTTTATTTAGTAAGGGTTAACTAAGTGGTAGCAATGAACAATTCTCATCACAATTGAGAAGGATAACTAGGATAGGACTTCTAGTTCTCACACCTTGTCAAGAGCCCTTTTTTTTATAGTTGTTAGTTTATTTTCATTGTCATTTACTTTTCATGCTTCTTATCCAAAACCCCAAAATAACTCATAACCAATAACAAGACACTTCATTGTAAGTCCTAGGGAGAACGACCCGAGGTTTGAATACTTCGGTTTATAGAATTTAGGGGTTTGTACTTGTGACAAACAAATTTTTGTATGAAAGGATTAGTGATTGGTTTAGAAACTATACTTGCAACGAGAATTCATTTGTGAAATTCTAAACCGTCAAAAATCCAATCGTCAAAATGGCGCCGTTGCCGGGGATCGAACCCGGGTCGTCCGCGTGACAGGCGGAAATACTCACCACTATACTACAAGAACTATGCTAGGAATCCTTTGCAGGACGAGGATAAAGAGAATCAGCAGTTACCTTCTACCAATCCTGGCAAATTCCCCAATCTCTACTGTGAGCTTCGGTTCTCTAGATATCGAACCACGAAGCTGAATATTGAGAAGAAGTTGCTCCTACCTAATGATGTGAGACGGCGCATTAATGGTCGGATCCTTGAGTTAGGTATTGATTTTGTTGACCGGGACTTGGGTGACATCAATATATCTTGGGTGAAGGAATTTTACTGCAACTTCTTCCGTCCGACCTTGGATTCAGTTCAGGTGAGGGGTAGAGAGATTCTGCTCACCGAGGCCGCCATTGGGGAGGCACTACATTGCCGGCACATTCCACATGACCAGTGTGCCCATCATCAGGCTGAGATAGCCATCCATACCATGACTTTTGATTATGAGGCACTTCGGCGCGTGATTGGGATACCGGAGGCTTCTTGGGTTATGGATGCGGGCAACACCAAGCCAAAGGGGATGTTGTTCAATCATTTGACTAGGGAGGCCAAGACTTGGCAGATGATCTTCGCCCACTACGTCCTGCCTACCACCCACTTTTCTGAGGTCCCCATGGAGATGCTTCTGCTGATCGGGTGTGTTATGGAAGGGAAGGATGTCTCCTTCCCTAGACTTATCCGACAGTGCATGTGGCGGGCGCATATTCGTGGCCTACTGCCGTTTCCTACCTTGGTCACGAGTATGGCAGCCCTGGCCGATGTCCCGTGGTCAGATGATGATGTGCGACCACCACCAGCTGATGCCGATGACAGGGAGATTACTATCCCTTGGGGTGTTTGGATGCACGAGAAGCCACCTGCTAGCCGCCGCTCTCGGGCTCGGGCTGCCATAGGGACACCTTCACCACCAGCCCCTGCAGCTGGCCCATCATCTTCTACAGCCGCAGCCCCTCCACCATCTACAGACCCTCCGGCAGCACCTGAGCCTACATATCTCCTGGTCCAGCGTCTCTTCCGGTTCTTAGAGCGAGAGCGACACCATGTCCGACGCCGTTTGGATCGGATGGACCAGGCCCTTATCTCTCTGGGCGCTGAGCTACCTCCCCTTCCTGATTCTCCGGCCTCCGATGAGCAGGATCATCAGGAGGAGGACGCGGAGGCACCAGCTCAGCAGGATGCCCCTGACACTACGGAGCTAGCACACATGGAGGCACCACCTCAGACACAGGAGACTCAGCCGGTCCCACAGCCACAGACAGAGCCAGAGCCTATCGTTGTACCTCCCACTGATCCTCCGGTTTAGCATCGAGGACGATGCTTCATTTTAAGTGTGGGGAGGGCACCGGTAGCATTATTTGGGAACCGGTGAACTTTTTTTTTTTCGGCCTAGTTATCTCATTTTGCACATTTTTGTATATATTTTGATGCATTTCTAGTTCGCTTTGGATACTTTTATTGCTTATTTTGGATTTTAGATATTTTGATGCTTCTGGATATTTTTAGATATTTTGGATGATAGATTCCATATTTTAGTTTGATTTTCCTTTATACATTTTTGCATATCTCCTTTTGTATATTCTCCTTTTAGTTTGTGGTTGTGATTAGAAATCATGTTTTAAGTAAAACTTAGTCACCCTTTTTGCATAAGAAATTGGTTTTGAGTGAAAAAGAAAAGGGTAAACTAAGAAAAATTTTTGAATTTTTCAATCACAACAATGCTTAGTCAAACATTGAGGTTTTTCAAGAAAGTTTAAATATAGGGCATTAACCCAATTGATTGAAAGAAAATTTTTGAAACTTGCTTGAAATTCATACCTTTTGAAGCATGTATTGAATTGAGAACACAAGCTTGTGAGACTTGAGCCTATTGATGTGGTTACATTTTATAACCACTTATTTTCCATTCTTGTGTGAAATTGTTCTCTTTCCATGATTGCGATCCTTAATTTGCTTGATTCTATATATCCGTTTATTTCTTGTGTTTGTGCATTTATATGATTGAGGCCATTATTTCATTTGCCACTTACCCAAATAGCCAACCTTTTACTCTCCATTGTTAGCCAATTTTGAGCCTATGCTTAACCAACTCATCCTTATTTTAGCTCATTACAAGCCCAAGGCGGAAAACCAATGAAAAGTCCTTGTTTGGATCCTTAATTGGCTTAGGCTAGTGAGAGTGTGTATTATTCAAGTTGGTGAGGCTTGGGAACATTGGATGGGATAAAAAGGGGCAATACACTTTTATGTTTAGGAATTGGGCACATATTCATGTATTAATCAAATGTAGAGACCTTATGCATTGATGTTCTTGTATTTAGCTTGAAAGAAGAAAAAAAAAAATATATATATATATATATAAAAAATGATAATGATGAAAAGAAAAATAAAATGAAAGAAAAAAAGAGAAAAAAAAAATAAAAGGGGACAAAATGCCCCAAAGTGAAGTCAATAAAAAGGAATCAATGCATAAGTGTTGTGAAATGGAAAAAAAAAAATGCATGAGTATGTAAGAAAAAGTGAAGAATGGGTAGTTAGAATAGCTCGCATTTGTATAGGTCATTAATTAGGTTAGGTGGGAAAGTCTATGCTAATCAAAGACTCAAATCCTAGCCCACTTGACCATAAATGATCCTACCTTGACCCTAACCCCATTACAGCCTAAATGAAAGACCTCATGATGAATGTATGCACGCATTGAATAAGTGTTGATTGTTAGAAGAAAATCAAATTTTGGAAAACATGATTAGAAAAGAATTGAGTGAATCAACCCTTAAACACTTGAGTAAATAGAGCGGATACACATCCGGTGAGGGTTCAAAAGTTCAATTACATGCATTCACCTATATTATCTATATCCTTGCAAATTTGAACTCCTTTTAACAATTCAATACAATTGTGGTTTGGACTTAGTCCTTATTACTTAGCTCTTGTACTTACACATGCTCTCTTGAGAATTGATTTGTTTGAACTAAGCATTTCCAATTGCTTTAGATAGTTGCATTTAGATAGGACTCATATAGTTTAGTTGCATTCAATAAATGCCATACCCCTTAGCTCCTTCTTATTTTAGCATGAGGACATGCTAAGGCTTAAGTGTGGGGAGGTTGACAAACCCCAATTTGACGGTTTATTTTGCCTTGAATTTAGAACATTTTGATAACCTTTTGTCACATTTAGCCTAAGAATTAGCATGGTTTTGTTATCTCTTCCATGATTGTGCTTAAGTGTAAAAACATACTTTTTAAGCCTTATTTTGGTGAATTCTAGTTTCTGTTTGATTTCATAAGATGCCTTGATGTGTTTGCTAGTAATTCCAGGGTTGAAATAGGCTAGGCATGGATCAAAGGAAGCAAGGAAGGAAGCATACAAGTGGAGAGAAGCATAAAAAGTCAAAGAAGCAAAGTCAGTCATGCACGCGCACGCGCACGCGCACAAGGCGCTCGCGCGCACATTGCAGAATCGACCAGGGACGCGCACGCGCCGATGATGGCACATGACCTCATTAATGCAACACGTGCCTGGCGATTTGAGAGGTTTTCTGAACCCATTTTGGCGCCAAATTGCTAAGGGAAAGGAATAAAAGGATGAAGGATTAAGGAGAAGGCATCATTGATCACTTTAGATGTTAGTGACCAATTAGTTTAGTTTTATCTTTGTAATTAGTTTCTAGAGAGAGAAGCTCTCTCTTCTCTCTAGGATTAGGATTAGGTTTAGGTTAATCTCCCTTCTTAGATCTAGGTTTAACTCATGCTTTGATTCACTTTTCATTTACCAATTCTTAATCTTCTCCTCTTCCTCTTTCTAGTGATGTTCTTTAATAATTGTAATTCTCCATTTTTGTTTTGGATATATTGTTGTTCCTTTGTTTTCCTTCAATAATGCAATTTGAGGTAATTCATGATAATTGTGATCTCCTTGATTGTTGTTGTTAATTCTTTACATTCAATTGTAGTTAGAATTCATTCTTGTTGTGATTGACTATACTTTTCTTTTGTGCCTTCCAAGTGTTTGATGAAATGCTTGGTTGGATTTTAGTGTAGATTTTGTTCCTCTTGGCCTAGGTAGAGTAATTAGTGACTCTTGAGTTATCTAATTCCTTTGATTGATTGATAATTAGAAGTTGCTAATTGATTTGAATGCCTCTAAAACTAGCCATTCCTTAGGAGTTGATTAGGACTTGAGGAATCAAATTGATTCATCCACTTGACTTTCCTTTATTTAGTAAGGGTTAACTAAGTGGTAGCAATGAACAATTCTCATCACAATTGAGAAGGA
The DNA here is from genome assembly GCF_059453495.1 of Arachis ipaensis. Lineage (NCBI taxonomy): Eukaryota > Viridiplantae > Streptophyta > Magnoliopsida > Fabales > Fabaceae > Arachis > Arachis ipaensis. Next base: position 23,596,814 of record NC_142443.1, read on the forward strand.
TAACTAGGATAGGACTTATAGTTCTCACACCTTGTCAAGAGCCCTTTTTTTTATAGTTGTTAGTTTATTTTCATTGTCATTTACTTTTCATGCTTCTTATCCAAAACCCCAAAATAACTCATAACCAATAACAAGACACTTCATTGTAAGTCCTAGGGAGAACGACCCGAGGTTTGAATACTTCGGTTTATAGAATTTAGGGGTTTGTACTTGTGACAAACAAATTTTTGTATGAAAGGATTAGTGATTGGTTTAGAAACTATACTTGCAACGAGAATTCATTTGTGAAATTCTAAACCGTCAAAAATCCAATCGTCAGTCTTCCAATGCAAGTGTCTTTCCTTATCTATGAATGTATTTTCTAACGTAGGTGTCTATGTTGGTCGTGTATTGTTTGCAGGTGTTTGAAAACGGATACGTCTTTTACTAGAAGTGTCTTTTGTCAATGTGTCTTTTGAATTTTCGTTTAATTATGGATGTGTCTTCTGAGGGATGTGTCTGTTTTTGTCGTGACTTCTTTGGAGGTATCTATATATGGATGTGTCTTTCGTGTTTTCGTTTAATCATGGATGTGTCTTCTGAGTGGCGTGTCTATTTTTGTTGCGTCTTCTTCGGAGGTGTCTATATATGGATGTGTTTTCTGCTAGAGGTGTCTTCTGCCAATGTGTCTTTCGTGTTTTTGTTTAATCATGGATGTGTCTTTTGAGGGGTGTGTCTATTTTCGTCGTGTCTTCTTCAGAGGTGACTATATATGAATGTGTCTTCTGCTGGAGGTGTCTTAGACCAATGTGTCCTCCGACATGAGTTGCTTATTTGGTTTGTGTCTTTTGTGTATGTGTCTTTTTATAAATGTGTCTTCCATCGAATATGCCTTTTGTTTATGTTGCTTTCATGGGCTTCTCTGTCACTGGATGTGTCTTGTAACGGATGTTTCTTTTTTGTTATTTTTTTCCTTTTCATTAGAATCAAGGTTTCAATGGAGACTTGTTTGATTCGCAATGAAGCCTGAGTCACACTTTTGTGGAAACATAACCGTAACAAAATGAAACGAAACCTAAATTAAAGAAACCTACTTTCTTTTGTCCTCCACGTTAAAAGTACATGAAAATCGGGATTATTTTGGTGAGCTAAGTCAAACTTAGAAAATTTATAACAGTATAATCATATCAGTGGATCATACTCAAAAAGTAATGATATATACTCAATTTAAAATTGTTTATTAAATAAAAAACCTGAATACTTTGTTAAAGAGAAGTGGGAAAAAAATCAAAATAAAAAAATGAATTCTCCTTACAAATCTGTAATCAAAATTCTTCTAAGTATTTCAAAACGAGTTTAATAAAGACATGAACCCGCCATGTTCCTATGATTCATTCACTCTCACAGTAGAACTCACCACTAGATATGGATTGACGGCTTCATCATTTTCTTAGAAAAAAACACCACGCTTAAAAAAACAGTTTCAACTTTATCCATCAAGTCATGTTAACAAGTGGTTCGAAAATAACCAAATGGTAAACACATACCGGAGGTGCATTCTTCTTCTTTCTTCGCATAGATTTCTGGATGAAGCTATCCAGTTCAGATCCAAGCCTCTTCAATATCGACCAACCTTTCGTTGCCACCTTTGGAGAACCTCGAATGTCAGATGCACTAAGAGCGGGCTCACACTATGTCACCATGCTGTTCTGTGTAGTTAGAACACTTTTGGATCCCAAGTTCGCATGATAATCAAACAGCTTAGCTATCAACTCGTCAAAGCCCGAATGTAACATGGCTGCTTCTTCTTCACAGGTCACGAAATCTTGGGCAACATTAAAGAAGTGTGAGCACAATCCTTTGAATAAGTTGTAGCTTTTATCTGTTCGCTTCTCGTCGTGGCTGCTCTTGATGAAAGTGTGTTTGCGTTGTACATTCTTGCTATATCGAGGGAGAACATAGTAAGATGATACTCTGTCTACTCTATAATTGAGAACAAAGCGAGACAGTGGTAACAAAGAATATCTCTTGATTCAAACATGTTGCGCTCGCACCCAACCTTGTGTGTCGATGGTTAAACTCGATACCATTCGTGTAGTACCTAGACTCCCCAAAAAATCGAGTATACTAAAAACTAAGCTTCACAAGAAATCTACTCTCCAAAAAGAACATAAAAGCACAATACAAAACGAACCTGATAGCCATCTGTTATGCTCTAGGTTAAACTCGACAATGAATCCAGCCCAATCCTTCTTGAAACATTCCACAGACTGGGCATTCCAAACAGTGTCAGTCATTTTAGCATGTATTTCTCTGTACTGGGCATATCCTCTGAGCGTATACGGTATCTTCTTCAATATGTGCCATATGCACCATCAGTGGCGAGTATTTGGAAGGACATTCCTAATAGCACCAAACATGGACTTGCACTGGTCCGTGATGATGGCCTGTGAGAGAGTTTCCACATATTTCAGCCATTGCGTAAAGACCCACTCAAAACTACGTATTTTATCATTCCTTAGCAAAGCACATCCGAGCAAGGTGGACTTCCCGTGATGGTTGACACCAACAAAAGATGCAAATGATAGTCCATGCCTACAATAAATACGGCCACAAATAAGAACTCGTGATAGTGTCAAAACAATAAACCTTTCAATAAAGTCATAAACACATACATATTTGTTTCTATTGTACATTATATCAAACGACACCACGTCTACATAATATTCGTAAGATGCCCTGCACCTTGCATCTACCCAGAGCGCAGTCCTAAACTTGTTAGCTGCCTCCACATCTACTACATAAAAGAAATTTAAGTTGATCTCTTTTATTCGCATGAAATAACTTAGTATTTTTTTAACATCTGCGTTTTCGTCAGCACAACACAGATTGTTTGTAATGTAATATCTCATATCCTTTTCTGAGTAACCCAAATTCGACGACCCACCAACCTCGTTCGTCAGTGCGAGGTAAGTCTTATTGGGTCGTATGACATCCTCATCGTTGTCCTGAATCACACACTTGGCATGCATGCACTACAAGAAAAACACACATTTAGGTACACTTGAAAAGTGTAGCCAAAAATGAAAAAAAATGATGCCTTAGGCAAAGGCTACGCTTTTTAGGCTTCGAAGATGCTTTTCTGGGGGATGCCTATACTATTGTTGCCTATTCTCAAAGGCTACGCTTTTCAGTATCAAAGGCTACGCTTCTGGCCTTTGGGAATAGGGTGCGCTTTTTAAGTGATACTGTCCAGGACCAAAGGCTACGCTTTTCTTTACTCATGGTTACCAAAATTCAAAAGAATAGACTACACTTTTCAAGGCTACTACATCACTTTATAAACATAACAAATAATATACCTATAGCTACTCTATATAAGTGTAGCCTTTTGTTCTTCAATTTTTTTAATTTCTGTTTATATATATAAACAGAAATTTCTAATAATCTTTTTATCTAAAATCTAATATTTGAGAATATATATATATATATACATTCCTGTATTTTTAATTAAATTAGTTAATTATTATAAAATAAAAATAAATACATAATAATACCATACAATAATCTTTAAATAATAAAAATTATCCTAAAACAAAATATATTTATGTAATGAACCAAAATATTGGGATGATCATAATTTTGAGTATTCACTACAAGAAAAACACCCATTCAGCCACACTTTTTTTAAGCTACATTTGAAAAGCGTAGCCTATTCATAGAATAGGCTACGCTTTTCTTCGTGTTACCATTTTATACGAGAATAGGAAACATAATTGTGGCATCATTTTAAAAGTGTAGCCTTAGATACAATAAAAATCACTTATGAAGCGTAGCCTTATATTAGTATCTATGGGTACACATTTCTCACCAAAGAAGACGCTTTTCAAGAGTAGCCAAATCATTAGGCTTTAGGTGCGCTTTGTAAGCGTTTTCTAATATGAGCATGCTATAACACTTAGAATTTTTTTCCCCTTTTAACACCCGCGCCCTCCTTCTCCTTTCGCAGAAAGCTAAGAGCTAGGAGAGTTCTTTCCTCTCTTCCTTGACCTCGTCCATACCTTCCTCTTCTCCTTGCACCACATCCTCACACGGTGGCTCTGCTACAATACACCACCACCGTGGCTCTGTTACGACACAACAACGCACAACTCTCCTACGTCGCACCACCGCCTCGCCGTGCTCTTCTGCTTCTTTGCTCGCCGCTGCTTTCTTGTGCTCTGCGTCTCCTTTGTTCCTCGTGCCGCCTCTGCTCCATCCATTCCTGCTTGATTCGCTTTCCCTCATCACAATAGGTAGGCTTTTATTTTTTTTTTGTCTAATTTAGGCAATTAGGGTTCCTAATCCCCATTGTCAAGAACAAAACACACGGCTCAAGTTGTTGCAGCTGGGCTCAATCTTCCTTCCGATGAGGCAAAGCATCGATCCTTAACAAGCAAGGCAAGCGCCTGATGATGATGATGGTTCTGTGAAATTTGGGAGGTTTTGGGTTTTGAGTTTTGGTTTTAGGGTTTTAATTAGGGGTCTTAGCTTCTGTATTCTGCGTTGTTTATTTGTGGACTGCCAGATCAAACTAAAATCACCAATGTAAATTTCACCATGTGTCAACTAAATTATTATTCTTATTTTTGTTATTGTTGTTGTTGATTTTTCTTGTTTAAATTTCACTTTTAAAGAGAGCAAATTATTCTCAAGAGAGGATTATTCTTATGCTTTTAAATTGCTTTGTTGATTGAATCAATAACTTGAAGTACCTGTGAATTTTAAGATGTATTTTGGGAACCCAAGCTTGATTTGAGACATATGCAGTGATTGCAGTCAATTGAGTGTTCCAATTTCTGCTGAAATGGGGTAAGCATCTAAACTGACCTTAAATTACCAATTCATGAGTTTTGATGATCAAGTATTTTTCAATTTCCTTTTGTATGCTTCTGTGCAACTTGTCTAATAGGTTTACTTGTTTTTATGTATCTATGTACATCCAGGTCATGTGTATTTTTTTATTTCTTTCTTCATGCATTTTCTTTCTCATTACTGTAAGCTAACTTGAGCGTTAGTAATCAAACAAGATGATTTTGTCTACTTCTGGTTATCATCAATATTGGCCTTGTAAATTGTAATATAGCTACTTGTTTGATATCTTGTTGTAATGTGCTTGAGTTTATGTGGGGCGTAGGTCTTGATTGGTGTCACTGTAGGTTTGAACTTGGGCTATTTTTTTTATTATGTTTTGTTTGTTTTGTTTTCTATTTTATTTTTTGATACCTAGGAGAGATTGGACTATTTGGAAGATGGTAAACGTGTTTTTCGACTGCGTTTACGGCTATGTTCTTCTTTATACCCTATCAATGAACGCATCAGAGACTTTTTTCTTGAATATGATCGACACACTCTTCGAACAAGTCCACCTTGGGGTTCTGAACTTCTGGAGGTATAATTCTTGTCCTCCTTTTGGTCTGGTTTAACTTTATCCTATTTTCTGGACTTTTTATAGGTATTTAGGTACCATTTTAGATGTTCTTGAACTCATTATTTGGGACTATGTCTATTGCCATACTTGAATTGAAACGGATATGCAGACATGTATTTTTATTTTATTTTTTTAATATTTATTTTCCCACTTAGCAGTTAGCAATTGGCATTGTGCTTGACTATGTTGCTTAACTTCTTTTCCATTAAGAAAATTGTTCTGTTGTACCAAGTTGAAATTGTTACCTGGAAATCAGTCTTTTATCTCTAATTCTCTATGCTTTTCATTGTTCAGAACATTTACATTGGTGAGTTCCTGCAATGAAATCTTTGTATCTTTACACTTTTCCTTAGCTGGGATAAATATATAAATTTGGCTTTATTTGCATGTTTACTGATAATGTGACTTGATGCCTTGGTCATTGAAAGATTGTATCAATTTAACTAACTTCCCATATGTTTGTTATGATTTTAATTGTGTGTGCTTGCATTTCTTTTTTTAGTCGATAATTAGACAATGTTTCGTCTAAAAAAAAATCTCCTATAGCAAAAAGTTCTGGAAATCCAACTTCTCTATGGTCTTTGGATTATAGCTCCATTGCCCTCTCACATGGTCTTTGGATTTGAATTATTGACATCGCCAGTGTATACGTGTTACCTGATGTAAAATTTCTATGTTTTTTATTCGAAAAATGGGAATGACAAGTGAATTATTAAGGTTGTTTTGGAATGCTGAAAAATTAAACTTATTGAGTCTTATTTGTATAATTTCTTTTTAAAATAACTTAATATATGAAATCAATTTATGTTGGATACTTTAGATGAAAAGTGGTTTTAAGATAATCTATTGTGTTTGGAATGGATTAAAAAAAGCTATTTTTAAGTGGATAATTACAAAAATTTAGTATGAGATGTTTGTTACTATTATTGAATATTGGATAGTTGAAATCAAATTGGTAAAATCGTTACAATTCAAAAATAGTGAGCTTTTTCTTAGAATCATAAACTTCAAAACATTATTTTCGTCTATGAGCTGTTTTTTAGCTTAAAAATATTAGTTTTGATTATAATCTATTTTTAATTTTTTTACACAAGCATGACACTTATGAAACATGAATTAATTGATGATACATGCTAATGATTATTTGAGATGATGCTGGTCTATTTGTTGATTTCATATGAGTATGCTTAAATGTAAAAAGTGACAAAAAATGGTGATTTATTAATTCTGAGCACTTGGGGCTGATTTAATATTTCCAACAAGTTACAATAGCTAAAAGAAAGTTAGAATGCAAGGTTAGAGTGAGTGAAAAACTAGGAATCAATTTTTGACCTCTCAAAACCCGAGGTTACATGTTGCAAAATTATGCAGTTTTGGGCAGCAATTTGTAAACAAAACTGGGAGCAATCTAGCACTCAAAATGAGTGAAATTATTTTTCAATGAAACCTTAAGATGTCTAGATTATTCCCCTAAAATTTCAGAATTTTTCGATGTGTGATTTGGAAGATATGATTTTAAGAAAATGGTCATTTTCTGCAGAAATAATGTTATACGAATTCTGGAACAGCAACTTCAAAACCACATATTTCAATACTCTGAAACTCTTTGGAGGTGAAACTAAATAGGAATGAAATATTAGGATGTCTAGTATTTTATGTCAAAATTTTAGGACAATTCGAATTTTATAGAGAAAGTTATGTCTTCTCGAAGCAGGGCTGTTCACTGCTGTGACAGCACCCTTTCCTTAAAACAAAACCATATTTCGAGAGGCGTAACTTTTTCTAGAGAAGTGAAAATGCTCTGGGACTTAAACTGGGTGAAAGATGGGTAAGTCTGGTTCAATCACACCAAACTTTAGGAGAATCCAACCAAAGATGGATTTTATATGATTTTTCTAAGTTGGTTACTGCTTGCTGTTTTTCTGAAGTGTACTAAATCAGTAGCCGATTTTTAAAAAAATCATATAAAATTAAATTCTTAGAACACAGTTGCAAAACCAAAACCAAAGTACACTTTATGATTCCTATTTAAAATAAATAATAATATATTAGGATTTCTTTTGCCCCCTTTTTTTATATGTATAATATATTAGGTATATGTATAATATGTTATATCTCTTATATTTGCATATGGTTAAGTTAATTGCTATAGCTGAAAATCATATGTTGGCTTTATTGACACTTTAACACTTGAAGTTGTATTGTTATGGCTGAAAATTGTTTGTGCAATTCTGGTTGTTGTAATTCTAGTTTTGTGCACTTCTGTTTGCTAGAATTCCTGTTTTTTTTTTTTTTGCACTTTTGAATTTGTGCCTGGATTTGTGCATCTGTTTATATTGTTAGGAGCTTCTCATACTTGAAGTCATATAAAGATTATTAGAGTTGTGCTAACTGAAGTAGCACCAAGAATTGTGCTAACTTTATTTTTTAAGTTGACATAGTTTTGATAATTTATACAACTATTTTCAGTTTGGTTTCTAATTATTTTCAGTTTGATTTTTTAATTTTTATAATTGCGAATATCATTATAAATATTTTTCTAATTACTTTTCTATATAATTATGCAGGATAATATTGAGGATGATAATAAAGATTAAGTTGTTTATCATTGTGGTTTATGGGTTAAGATGGAGTAATGTTGAGAATGAATATATGTATGGTAGACTAATTATTTTTATTAGAAGATACTTATATAGAATATAATATTTTAGTTTTTCGTAGAGTATTAGTAGTAAATTCTAAGTGGTCTCATGCCTATTTTGATATGGCTATATTTAATTTAGTGTGAGATGTATGAATATTAGTACTTTTGGATCATTATAAATATATTTAATTTACAGATAATTTTTATTATTTAAAAAATTATTTAGTATAATTATGTATTATTTTTATTTTATAATATTTAACTTATTTAATTAAAAATACAGAATTATATAAGTAATCATATTACTAAATACTATGTACAAAAAATTATTAGAATATATATATATAGAAAAAAAAACAATAAGGAACCTAAGGCTACACTTATATAGAATAGCTATGGTTATACAGAAAATAAAAAAAAAACTAATGAGGGACCTAAGGCTACACTTATATAGAGTAGCTATAGTATACAACGTGGACAATGTGGCTATGCTTTACAGGTGATGCAGTAGCACTGAAAAGCGTAGCCTATTCTAGTAAAAATGGAAGCTGAAAAGCGTAGCCTTTGGTCCTGGACAGCATCACTTGAAAAGCGCACCCTATTCCCAAACGCCAAAAGCGTAGCCCTTGGCGCAGAAAAGCGTAGCCTTTGAGAATAGGCAACGGGCGAATAGGAATCACCGCAAAAAGCGTAGTCGTAGCCTAGAAAGCGTAGCCGTAGCCTAAGGCATCATTTTTTTCACTTTTGGCTACACTTTTCAAGTGTACCTGAATGGGTGTTTTTCTTGTAGTGATTCATACATCTCACACTAGAATAAGCATACTCATATCAAAATATGCATGAGACCACTTAGAGTTTACTACTAACAAACTAGAAAAAACCAAAATATTATATCATACAAATGTATCTTCTAATAAAAGACATAATCTTCAACCATACATCTTTCAATCTCCAACACTAGCACCATCTTTGCCAATAAACCATCATGATAAACATCTCAATCTTCACTCAGATCTTTAGAATTATCTTGCATAATTATATAGAAAAATAATTATGATTTGAAAAAGTGCAACAAGAAGAAAATAGTTAACATATTAATCTTCTATTGGATTGAACTATACCAAGTGTAGCTTAATACACAAGTAAAGTAGCTAACATAATAACAATCCTGACACTAATTCATCCTAATTACAATTAACTATATATATGTTGGGTAAAGTTTTACCACCTAATTTAAACAAATGCATTCTTCCTTGAAAAAACATAATTGATTGAATATCAACTCAGCATCGAAGTAAAAAAATTACAGAATAAGAAAAAGGTGGTCATACCATATCTATGTTTGAAATATGAGTTGATCCATGAGCGCTATTCGCATCAATTGGAGAGTGTTGGACATTTTGTAGCAAAGCTTCAATTTCTTCCGGCCTTATTCCAGGTTCAGATTGCTGAACTAGTAACTTAATCATGTAAAATGTAAAGAAAAAAATTAAAAAACCCTACATAAAATAAAATGAAGTTAATTAAGCATGTATATATTGGCTTTAAAATCCTGTGGGATGCATTTCTTTGAAATAAAATGAAAAATAATAATGAAGCGAGAAAAACTAGCATCACCGGCCAGTGATTAAGAGAGAAAGTATTGTTATCTTTTAGCAAAGTTTTGACAAAAATTAATAGGATAATACTATGGTGTAACATGAAAAATGAGAATTGTTCTTTGTAAGATAAAACAAAAAAAAAAAGTAATACAGATATTTTCATAAATTTAATGAAGAAATTTACTCAATTCTACTATTCTAAAAAAATCCCAAATAAACAAACTCTTAGTAATAAAGAAGATTTAAACCATGCATATCCTAGCTTCATCATTTATATTCTATCACTTAAAAATAAGATTTATTTCCAATTTTTGTGTCAACACAGTTGAAACAGTAGTTACTAATTCTAGGTCGTACTTTATAATACGTGTACACTTCTTAAATATTAAAGTCTAAAAACCAATGCCAGCCAAGTCAGTTTAAGAAATCATGTAATATTGTAATCAACCGTTTTTGTTTGAATACTAAACTCTGATTTTCTTTTCCCTCTTAAAGAGTTATATATAGAAACCCTACTAATGTATTTACTTTCAAGCATATATGATAGCAGTAGTAACATGTAACGCTAGAAGACTAAGGTGAATTTGCATCTCACGTCTAGAAATTGAGACACTACTAATCAACATGGTAATTTTGAAATTACTATCTCATAAACTTGTGTTGTTTCCACTACTATACTTGGAATATTTTTTTCTGGATGGCCGATAAACGAGGTCAATCATTTTTGCTAGTGCACTTTTCAGGTTCAGGTACTTCACTATGTTATTCACAATATTTATTAAAAGGATATTTAATGGAATATGCCAAGAATGTTTCCTACTCTAATACCTTCATATAGGACAATACCATCGTATATCACACACATCATGCACTATTATTATAATTTAATGATATAGATTGAATTATAGAACAGATACCACTCTCTTATCGTTCATGATCATATAATTTCCAAGTGGTAAGTAGTGTACTTATAACTGAATCATGTGTCAGTAAATTACATTTCAAAATCAGACTAAATTGATCCCACAAAGAGAATAAGCTATTTTATCTTCAGAAAAATCTTAAATCTCCCAGATTGCTCTGCTTCATGATATTGAGAAAGTGAACATATCAAGACATACATACAAAATAGATATCAAAGAGCAAGACCTTCAAGCAGACAATAACAAGACAAACAATTCAATAGGTACATGCATACTTACAACACTTGGAAATTATATGATCATGAACGATAAGAGAGTGGTATCTGTTCTATAATTCAATCTATATCATTAAATTATAATAATATTTTCATATCCCATCCAAAATCAAACAACACCAAATGCAAGAAGTGGATAGCACTACAAAATATTTTCCAAAGACAATGACAATCAAATAATCACTGTAATTCTAGTTTTCTTAATATTTAGATTTCTCCTAACAATTTAAGGGCATGCAAGCTAACAGGGGTCATTATATTAAGTATTGACAATGTCACACCCAAAGCAAATAAAACTTTATAGAGGGATTGACTAGATGGCTCAATCTATCTATATAGAGAAATACGATGACTCTATCTTTCAAAGGCAAAACCATACATAAAGAAAATATCATTTTTAGATTCCAAGGAACCATTTCTAGTAAATCCACACAAGGTGAAATAACTGCTCAAAGAAATCGTACCAGATGTATAAGCAAAATGTATGTGACTTGTTTGTGCTAATACAGCCTTCTCCAATGGCGGTGAGGAAGCCTCAATGTTTTGAACACGAACCATCAATCTACGGCTCCTAGAAGCAGTTGTCATTACTTGTTCCTGCAAACCATGAAAAACCTCTACTGCAAAACAACATTTTTATAAAAGCTTCATCAGTTGTAAATACTAGAAGGCAAATTGGAACTTCTTATTTTGATTAGTCATTAATATTGAGGGATTTCAGAATTTAAAATTGTATATAACTGAACTGCTTTGAGGTTCAACCTTGGCAAAGAGTCTAATGACAATTATGAAAGCCATATTATTGGATCAAAATACGCAGTAGGGTACAACGCATATTCTATCTAAACAGAGTGCTCTGCAAACATAATAGCCAATGTATTAGTTAACGAACTTTCTGAGACCCGCGACAAGGTTGTCCTCAATTCACGAGTTCATAGATTATTGTACCAAACCCCCAAATTGAAACCCTAAAATTGGAACACTACCCTCTCAAATTTTAGAAACCAAATGAAGATGAATATATACCTTCTCGATGATGGTGAGCGAATGAAGAGAGGGTTTTAGTTGAGCGCAGAGTCTTCCTGATGTGAGCGGGCAGCGAAGAGAAGCGATGATTCTCGTCGATCAATTGACGAAGTTGTCAGTGGTTACTGGTGAGTGGGGAAGCGGAGCGACAGTTCTGAAGTGGTGAGTGATGACATCGTGATGATGAGTGACGGCGAACTAGGGATTTGGAGGTGATGAGTGGCACGAATAAGGGAAAAAGGATGAGTGTTATGTTCTCTGATGATTTGGCTAAGTGTTTGTGTATTATTTTGTGAGAAGTGAAAAAAAATTTTACTAAGTGTTGGGCATTTGGCCTGATATACATTAGGCAACACTTTTAAAGTGCATCTAAAACATGACAAATATGTTATTTTTTAAAAGCGTTTTCTTTGGTGTAAAAAGCGTACCCATAGCTCTTAAGATAAGGCTACGCTTTATAAGTGATATTTATAATATCTAAGGAGACACTTTTTAAGTGATGCCACAACTGCGTTTCCTATTCTCCTACAAAAAGGAACACGGAGAAACATGTAGCCTATTCTAAGAATAGGCTACGCTTTTCAAATGTAACTTAAAAAAAGTGTGGCTGAATGGGTGTTTTTCTTGTAGTGATGGTTAGTTCCCTGTACTCGTGGTAATGGACAACTTTCTTAGCAGAACACGGGTGGGTATGCTTCAATTTTAATTTGGACACCATCCAATTATCCTTCTGTCTATCAAATATTATGTACATCCTTGCTCTACATCTCGCGGTTATTATTTTCTTTACCCGAGATGCTGCCTTCCCTCGAGACTCCTGATAACCTTCACGATTTCAATATATCGATTGGTTAATGGGTATTCTTGATTCCTTCTTTGTCTTGTCAAATTTGGTATTTCTAATCCTAGTCACGAACCCAACTTTCTTTGCATAATTAGAATAGAACTCTTGTTCCCACTGCAACGAAATAAATCGTAATCCTACATACGAGATTTTTTCTATTGGAATTCTTGTGTGATTCAGCAACTGCAAATCCATTCAGACAACACAATATTCAACACCAAACACACTTACATAATTAATTTCCAATAACTTGTTAGTATTTGACAACAATAAAATAAATTTTGCACCTCATGAATCAATTCTGTAGCATAATCATCTAACTCAATAACGTCTACAGATTCTTTCCTCTGAAATCAAAAACCAAGAATATATCACAAAAAAAAGATAAGTATCCACTATTCAACACTCGTAAAAACTCTTCCAACATCCACTTATTCATTGATAAAACCAACTAATAAACAAACAAAAGTACACTGATTTAAAACAACACTATCCATGTTAATATCTAAAAAACAAAAATCTAATCAAAGTTGCAAACATCAAAGCAACGTGGTGAAAAAATAATAAAAAAATACATCATATGTCGAAATTGTAGCATTATGCTAGCATAAAAGAAAGAAAGAATATTCATACCAATTCTAATTAAACGAACAAAATCACAATCCTTCCAACAAAGAGTATCACTGTCAATACCCCAAAAATAAAATAAAAAAACAAGTTGCAAAGAAACATGACCAATTATACTACTTACACACAATTTACCTTGTCTACACGTTGAGTGTCATCTTCACTCAGAGAAGGAACATTGACATTGGTGGAATTAGAATGATCACTCATATCATATGAAGTGTCATATGATCCGTCTTCACAAATTGATGGATCCATCAACGCAATGTGGTCCAAAATCGCCTTCAATGGGGACACCTACACCTTTCTCCTACGAAATTGGAATGCTATTTTTCAATGAGAGGGACTGTTCACATTGCCGGTGGTATGTGGGGCTGTTCACCTTGCTCCTATGGAGGTGAAAGGCTATGGCTCAATGAAGGTGGAACGCTATGACTCAATGTACATACACGACTACGATGACACCTATGGTGGAGTTGGGGTGTGATATCGGTGTGTAGGATGAGTTTCTTTTTCACGGGAATGGTGGTGTCACAACATGGGATCGGAGGGAGGGAGCAGTCAGCGTCGAACGGTAATTGCAGCGTCTCGGTGACGGAAAAAGGGCCAGGACGGAGAAATGACCGTAGACGGGTGAGAGGATTAGGGTTGCGTGACACCTTCAAGCTTCACGTCGCAACTAATCACAGGCGGTTACAAATCCTAATGTTTCAAAATTCTACTTAATGGAAATCAATACATTCCTAATTGTAATTAAAAATTAATAATTAATTATTATTGTCAAAAATTGGCAGATAATCTCTTGGTACCTAATACCTTTTCTTTTCAATTTTATTGGAGTTTGGTGATATATAATTTTTACAAATCTCATATTTATTACCTTAACACAAATTGGATCTTCTTATACATTTATGTATCGCTAAAGTTTAAATCTAACTTCATAAAATCGATCATCAGGTTTTTTTACATTTATTATCACCAAAATCTAAGGATTATATTTGTTAATTAAAATTAAAAAATAAATACAATATTAGAGAAAAATACAAAAAATAATATTATCACAGATAACACATAATCTTTTTTATATTAAAAAATTAGCTTAATTTGGACACCAATGTCAATAGTTTATAATTTATAAAAAAGAATAAATAGTTTCGTGACTTTTTGTCTCGCGAATATTTTTGTCTTTGACCATTTGAAAATATTTTTAAGTCTCTAACCTCTTTAAAAGTTAGACATATACCCCCTTCGTCATTATGAGTCCATCAGGCCTAACAAAAAAGTCTGACGTGACTTCTGTTGTGCTGATTTGACCGTTACAAATGCACACATAAAGGAGGAGTTTTTAAAATGGGACAGATTAATCTCCCTTCTTCAAAATGGTGTCGGTTCCGGTCTTCTCCAGTAAAACCTACGCCCATGGCTTACTTCGCAAATTTCACCATGCCTCCTTTCCCCGCCGCCTCTGTCAGATCCGATTCAGCCACAGTTACAGAAGCAACCACTATGCTGGTGGTGGCAACAGCAGCAACAACAACATCAACGGCAACCACGGGCGGGAGATCTAGCAACAACATCATCATGAGCAACCACTGCTGCTGCTGGTGGTTGATGTGAAGATCAACGATCTCATCGGAAATGGTTCTCGAGAATACTATGGAAGTGGGCGTGAATTATGGCAAAGGATGGAGGCCGTGGTGGTTCGTGCTCCAAGACGCGTTCTCTCCGACTTCTCCAGATCAACCCCACTTCTCCATCTCTTCTTTACAAGCTACAATGTCAATGTTTTGCATAAAAAAAACTTGGACAATGCCTTTTTGAATCCATTCGCCGCTCCACAACTTTTCTCTGCCAATTCCAAGAGACCCACCTCCATCCTTACCCTACTTTTTTCCTTTTCCACAGCAACTTCACTTTTCTATTTCTTCTTTACGAGCTACAACGTTAATGTTTTTGAATCAAAGAAGCTTGTACAATGTTTTCGCAACCGCAATTCCCAATCCCAACACCACTGTCAAAAGCCCTTTAGGGAAATCCACCTCAAGGTTTTTCTGATTTTTTTACTCTAGTTTAGGTTTCATACTAAATTTTCAATCTCTTTGTTTTATGTTTTTTATTATTATTTCTATGTGTGAATTTCTTTGCGTGTAGGTATCGATGATTTGAGAGAGCAAATCCAATAATAAGAGATTTTCAATGTTCACGAGAACGAAGAGGGTATTAGGGTTGGTGTGTTAGGCGTGATACGAGGGTTAGGGGTTTATGGTGGGAGCAGAGATGGTGGGAGTGCCAGAAGAGGGAGCGTTGACGGAGGCATTGCGAGCACTGATGATGTTCTTCAGAGTGCTGGGGCTCTTTGTGGTGTGCCATCAGTGTTTAGAATGAGGCATGAGACTTATTTGCTAGTGAGAAGCACAAAAGGGTTTAGGATTTCGAAGAAAGATTTTTGAAAGAGTTTCAGAGTGTGCAATAATGTAACTCATCATATCTGAACTAAACCTTTTTTGGAACCTTTTGACCATACTTTTGAAGCGTGTCAAAAGAGTTACAAGAAACATCCATGCTTTTAAAACGTCACTAGAACGAAACCATGTAGTCACGCTTCAAAAGCAAGCATGTTTCTCTCTATGGCCACGCTTTTGAAGCATGACAAAAAAAAAAGCATGGCAAAATCCCTATTCAATTGTCACCTTTATAAAAGTGTTGCCGCCATTGACTTCTTTCACCACACTTTTAAAGCGTGGCAAGAAAAAATGTGCCAAATCTCTAATCAATCACCATCCTCATAAAAGCGTGACCATTGACCCCTTTTGGCCACGCTTTTAAAGCGTGGCAAGAAAAAAGCGTGGCCACAGGTCTTTTTTTCTTGTATTGCAAGTTTTGAACCTGCGTACAACACTTTAAAGCTGCATTTACTTAAAGGCATGAGACACTGAAACAGAAATATAGAGATACAAAATTATGTTTGACAAATTAGATATAGACAAAAACATTCTATCTAGAAACATTAATAAGAGATACAATTTATTTTTTATTTTTTTCATTATTCTTATTAATTTTTTATAATTATATTTTTATCATTATATTTTTAAATTTTTTTTGTATGAAAAAAATGAAAATAAATTAAATTTTTAAAATTTATTTTAATTTATCACTCAACAAAATATAAAAATATTTATTAATTTTTATCTTGCCTTTTTTCCCATAATCAAAATCCGCCTAAAAGACACCAAAATATCTCATTAAGCTAAAGCCTCACTGGTTGAATATTTTTTTTTAATATTGGGCTTCGGTGTGTAATCAAAATAAATGACCAAACTCTTGTGTATTACACCGATGTGGGAAGCGCCCAAAAACGGCGTCAATTTGGCGATGCCGTTTTTTCAAAAAACGGCACTGACGTGTTGGTCAATTCGGTAGAATTGTCTGGAGAGTCAACACGTGTCACACTCCTTTTTCTCCCATCCACCCATGACCCAGTTGTTTTCTTACCTGTGACCAACACTCCTTTCACGGTTTCACCCCTTATTTCTCCTTCTTCATATCAAAGCATCAAACCTTTCATTTTCACAACTTTAAAGCACCGAACCTGTAACACCCTAATTACCCTAAGCCTTACCTCGGGTCGTAAAGCAAAGCTTAATCAGAGGTTACAACAGTTCTAAAACTTATACATATAATATATAGAAAGAATTAATATAGTCTAGAAGCCCAATGAATGAAATAGCTCAAAAATAGGAGTTGAAAAGTGCAAAACGTACTCACGAAGCTACTAACTTAAAGCACAAGATATAGATATAATATAACAAAATAATAGAGTATAATAGTGTAAAGACCTAGCCTCGGCTCGCGGAGTTTAAGCTGACTAGCTATATACATACCATACAGAAATCTGACAGCAAACACAGCTTATACAAGTTTCCTCTCTCAAAGATAAGCCTCTAGGCAAAGGAAAATACAAAAGTGAGAGATATATATAAAATAAATCAAAAGACTCCAAAAAGCATCATAATCCTCCGCTTCTGTCACCATCCAAGCAACTCACCGAGGTGGGTTACGACCTGCATCTGAAAAGCAACAACAGAATATGGTATGAGAACCGGAGGTTCTTAGTATGGTAACAGTGCCTAGTGATATAAGATATAAGACCCCGGGATGCCAAAGGCAATCCTAGACTTCATATCCATCACAAGATTCATCTTAAGGCATAACTTAAAACATTGAGAAAATAACTTAAACCATAACGTAATAAAGGGGTAATCTAATCTTAAGGGATTTTCTATTCTAACAGTTCTTCACTATCCCACAGCCTTCACCAACCTATCCTCCGTGCGATCCCATCGCCACCGCCTTCCGAACCTCCTCAATCTTAGTAGAAAATACAAATAATATCAATGCAAGTAAAACACAGGTAGAAGTATATAAGGCAAGTAATTCAAGTAAGCAATTAGGCATGTTATATAAATTGGCATACAATTACAAGTCGGCAAAGCAAACAAACAAATAGAAGATGCATGATGAATGCCACTCCTATTGGCTGTGATATCACATTGTCGGTTCAACTACCAACCCGACACATCTCCATGGAGATGTCGCCCTTCGGAATCATAATTGGGAACCTCCGAGATATGGTGCTCGGATCACCGTCCAGGGTTTTGTGCCTGCACACTCTAGTGATCCGAAGGGATGCGAGTGGGATAATCTTGCCACAAACCACACATCTCAATGTAAGCGAGATTAACCACCGTCCTTACGCCGTCGCTGTTACCTCAACAGGCGAGATTAACCACCGTCCCTGCTGGGCGCATAGCGTCTCATAATCTCAATATAAAACAGTGATACAGTGGTTTTCGGAAAAACATTTTCAATACATCAATGATTCATCATTGCACATTCGAGCCCTTGACTCATCTCAACCACTGTCAAATCACATTTCCATTTCCGAACTCATCAGTTCATCCGTTCTCAATTCATACCAGTCTTCCTTCACACTCCACCAAACCCATCCTCAATACACCAGAAACCTAAGCCTACGTTCTCTAATTTTTCAAAACAATATCAAACTAAATCTCTTCAATTCTTTCCCATGTTTTAATGTCCAAAATTAAGCCCAAGAGTCTTAAAATGGTGTCATAGAAGCTTACAAGCTTGTTGAGAAGGTGAAATAGTTGAAAATAAAGTTTAAGTTTGAAAAACAGGGCATGTGCGTACACAAAGGTGTGTGTGCGCACGCCCAGGAGAAGTTTTAAAAAGTGTGCGTACGCATAGAGGTGTGCGTACGCACAAGTATCAAATTTCATAATTATGTTCGCTCGCACAAGGTGTGCTAGCGCCCTCAACAGACTGCGCTTCCCAACGTGTGCGTGCGCACAGGTTGTAAAATTCCATTGGTAATGTGCGCGCACAGGTTGTGCTAGCGCTCTAAACAGAAGCCTTTCCCTTGTGTGTGCAGACGCACAAGGCTGTGCGTACGCACAAGTTCAAAAAATCACAGGGGTGTGCATGCGCACAAGGCTGTGCGTGCGCACATACCAGAAATCAATTCTGCAACTTTGCAGAATTTCAGATTTTGACACCAACCTTTGAATGATCATAACTTCCTCTACAAAAATCTAAATTTTACAAACTTTATATCAATTTGAAGATTTTTCAATGAACGTTAATTCTAAATAACTGTCAACAAATTTTGAAAATCGAAGCACAAGTTATGACCCGTCAAAGTTCACTAAAAACCAGCTTTTACCAAAACTCACATGAATTTCAATTTACCAACTTTCACAACCCAAACTAACCAAAACCACATTAACTCTATCTCATATCAGATTTTACCATTTTCCATACCTCAATTTACCACTCCACCTTATGATATCATTAATTCTCATTATCAAATACATGGTAATACACTCATATTTTCACCAACACATTAATCAAATATCATTTCACCCTTACCAATCATCATTATAACCAATTTCAATCTCAATCTCTAATATCATGCTATCAACATCAACATTTCAATTTTTCAACATTCCAAATCATCAAATCCTCATACATTATCATACAACACTCCCATCAACATAGCCAAAGCTCATTAATTCATCATTCATCATTCATCATATCTCAACAAAACAAACAAACCAATTTAATTCAAACCTATCCTATGGGTCACTAGCCTAAGTGTCCATGAATATTATATATTACATAGAGAAAACCGAAACCATACCTTGGCCGATTCTCAATATGTGCCAAAACTCAAATTGAGTGTAAAATGAGCTTTCCACCACAAGCAAGCCACCAATTCTAGGAGTGTTCATGGTTTGGTTAATCCAAAAACCAAACCAGTTTTTTGGTTAACCAAAAATATAGTATTGGTTAATTAACCAAATTGGTTTTTCATGATGAAACCGGTTATTAACCGGTTAGTGAATTTCAAAACCGATTTTTAACCGGTTATTAAAATAAAAACTGGTTTTTAAAAAATAACCGGTTTTTATATAAAAAACCAGTTTTTCTACTAGAAAACCGGTTTTTGTACCAAAAAACCGGTTTTTGTACCAAAAAATCGGTTTTTGTACTAAAAAAAATTGGTTTTTATACCATAAAATTGGTTTTTACATGTAAAAATATATTTTTACACAAAAATTAATATTTTTACATATAAAACCCAAATTTTTACACAAAAAACCGGTTTTTGGGAAAATTGGTTTTTATACCATAAAATTGGTTTTTACATGTAAAAATAGATTTTTACACAAAAATTAATATTTTTACATACAAAAATCCAAAATTTTAAACCTTTTTTTAATTGAATTTTTTTAATCTAATTTTTTTCTTTCTAAATGATACGAGTAACATTTGTAAATAATGAAGTCCCTTCCATTGCTTTCGTTCCTTTTTCTTTCTTATCTCTTTTCAATATTTTCTATAAATAATTTTTTCTCTTTCTCTCTCTCTCTCCTCTTCTCTTTCTTTTCTCTCTCTCTCTCTCCCCCATTTTTCTCTCTCCTCCTCTCTTTCTCTTCTCTCTCCCCCTCATCTCTATCTCTCTCTCTCTCTCTCCCCTTCCCCCTCTTTCTCCCCCTCCCCTTTCGTTCTCTCTATCCTTCTCTCCCTCTCTCTCCCCATGCTCTCTCTCCCCCTCCCTCTTTCTCTCTCCCTTCCTCTCCCTCTCTCCTTCTCTCTCCCCTCTTCTCTTTTCTCTCTATCCTTCTCTTTTTCTGTCTCTCTCTCCTTCTCTCTCCTCATCCCCTCTCTCTCCCCTCTCTCTTTCTCTCTCTTTGTCCTTTTTCTGTCTTTGCTTCTCTCTCTCTTATCCTTCTTCTCTCTTCTTATCTCTCTCCTTTTTTTCTTTCTCCTCCTCTATCTTCGCCTTCTCTCTCTTCTCTCTCGCTTTAGAGAGAAGAGGAGAAAAAAGATAGAAGAGGGATATAGATTGAGAGAAGGTTGAGAGAGAAAGAGAAAAGAGAGAGTAAGAAAAGAAAGAGGAGAATGAGAGAAAATGAAGAGAGGAAGAGGAGGAGAGAGAGAAAGAAGAAAAGGAAAGAGAGATGAGTGAGAGAGAGAAAGAGAGAAAAGAAAAAAGAGAGAGAGAGAAAGAGATGGGAGGTAAAGGAGAGAGAGAGAGAGGAAGGAGAGGGGAGAGAGAGAGAAAGAGAGAGAGAAAGAGAGAGAGAAGGGAAAAGAGAGGAGAAAGTAGAGAGATATGGGAGAGAGAGAGAGAAGGAGAGGAGAGGAGAGAGAGGAAGAGAGAGAGAGGAGGGGGAGAAAGAGGGCAAGGAAAGAGAGAGAGAGAGAGAGAGAGAGAGAGAGAGGAAGTGATAGAGCGGAGAGAAGGAGAGAGAGATAGAGAGAGAAGGAGAGAAAGAGAGAGGGAGAGAGAGAAAGAGGGAAGGGGAGAGAGAGAGAGAGAAGGATAGAGAGACAAGGGAGCGAGAAAGAAAGACGAGGTGGAGAGAGAGAGAGAAAGAGAGAGAGAGGGAGGGAGGGGAGAGAGAGAGGAGGAAGAGGGGAGAGAGAGAGAGAGAGAGAGAGAGAGAGAGAAAGAGAGGAAGATAGGGAAAGAGAGAGATAGGGGAGAGAGAGGAGGAGAGAAAGAGGGAGAGAGAAGCGGAGAGAGAAGGAAAGAAGAGAGGAGATAAAGAGAAAAATGAGTTAGAGAGAGAAGGGAGAGAGAGGGGGGAAAGAAAGGGGAGAGAGGGAAAAGGGAGAGAAATAGGGGAAAAGAAGAGAGAGAGAAGGGGATAGAGAATAGAGAGAGAGAGAGAGAGAATAGGGAGAGAGAAAAGGAGAGGAGGAGAAAGAGGAAAATGAGAGAGAGAGAGAGAGAGGAGGGAGAGTAGGGAAAAAGAGAGATAGGAGGAGAGAGAGAGAGAGAGAGAGAGAGAGAGAGAGAGAGAGAGAGAGAAAGAAGGGAGGGAGAGAGAGAAAGAGAGAGTAAGGGGGAGAGGGAGGGAGAGAGAAAGGGAGAGGAAGGGTGAGAGAGAGAGAGAAAGAGTATGTAATTTGGTTTTGAAATTAAGTTTTGATTTTAATTTGGTTTTGGTTTTAGTTAACCGGTTAAAAACCGGTTTTTTTTAATTTGGTTTTGGTTAACCAATTCTAAAAAATATGGATATGGTTTTTAAATTGTTCCATTAAACTGGTTAACCAAAATGTGGTTATGGTTTTTTAACCGGTTAACCACATTTTGGTTTTTTTATGAACACCCCTAACCAATTCAACTCCAACAAGCACCAACAATCACCAATAAGCTCCAATATTCAAGCTAATACCACACATTTTATATAAATCAAAACCTAATACTCACAATTACCATTTTACTAGAGTTCTTGAGAATCTTACCTTATCCACTAAAATTTTGGGCTAGAACCCAACATTTTTTCACTAAGGATAGCACCTAAACAACCAAAACACAAGGTTTTCTCAAAATCATCACTCATCAAACTCGAATTCCTTAGGGCAGCAGCAAGGAAGGGAAATTTAGAGAAACTTACCACAAAGCTTAGATAGAAGTGACGGGTTCGGCGAGAGCTTTGCGTAGCCGCTGACGACACGCGAATCGGAGCACCGTAGCTCGAGATCTTGCGGAATGAAGTGAGAAGTGAATAGTATTTTCCCTTCTTCTTTCTCTCTTCTCATGCAGCTGGTGTGTTTGTGTTTTGAGAGTGTTTATAGCTGATGGGTTCACTTAATGAACCTATATATATGTTGGGCTTGGGCCCAACTTGGGCCCGGTCCAACCCGTTAGCATTTTTAGCCCGTTTGGCCCAATTTTGGGCCAAATCTTTAAAATTAACGCCCGGTTTTTTACTTTAATTATTTTTCTAAGGTTTTTTACTGTTTTGAGTTTTTCTCGCACAGTACCAGGCATACTTGAACCGGTTCAACCAGTTCGACTGCCGGTTTGCGATTTTTCCCAGTTTTTCGCTGAAAATACATTTTCTGACTCAGAAAAATCTACTGAGTCCAAAAATTATATTTAAATCCTCAAAATCTCATTCTAAATTTTTGGAACCTAATTTGGGCAATATTAATTAACTAATTAGGCGGTTAATTAGTCGCGGCTCTTACAGAACCCACACTCGTGGCAGCATTATCTTCTAAGTTTATACACTCATTCCTTTGAACAAAACCACCAAATACCAATACAGGTTGTCTGTACAAAACATTTATTATTCTCTTCAATACTTGGTTATTTATACTTTGACAAAGTACACTCTTAAATGCTTCATATGTTATTCCAAGAGAAACAACAATAACATATGAATTCTCACCTACAAAACTTACATATGAATTCTCACCTACAAAACTTACACCTTCATGTATTTGAGATAAAATTTGACCATTATAGTATATTTTTAAATTAACATAGTCCTCCATTTTATACACTCAAACAATTTTATTCTCACTCAAAATACAAAACTCAGAAAATAGACAAACACGTAACTCAGGAAGAAGGTAAGAAGAATACCCTACTATACCATCGCTAAACCACTAAATCTATCAAATGTAGTAAGCATCCCCTTTTTTCATTTTATAGTTAGTTTAATAAATTTTTAGTATTTATCCATTTTGGTCCTCAAAGAATTTTGGACCAAACACTTTAATCCTCAACTAAAATTAATTATTCAATTGGTTCTTAACAATTAACTCCGTCATCACTTAGGTCCTTTGCTCCGTCAACTCTAACGGAGGACAAAATAGTCCCTAGAAACTCTAACAGGGGACAAAATAGTCTCTGACCTCCTTTATTCAGAAACGACACTGTTTTCCTCCAATTTTCATCATATCTCACATAACACTAATAGTCTAACACTGTAACTTCAAGTTACACAATGCACACTCTGCAACTTCAATGTTCACAAGAAGAAAAATCCTCAACTTGTTCTCAACAAATTCATACTCAGGAAATTAATGACTATGTCTCTCAAGTACTTGTCGTCTTTGATAGATCCCATGAATCTAGACAGCAAGTCTTATTTGTTAAGACCCGTCGTCGTTGCCGCCATCTCCCTTCTCCTTTCCCCTATCATCTCCATGACCACATTGTCCACCAATCCAATCACTTCCTTCATCTTATTCTCCGAACCAATGTTTAGTAATTGCTTCAGTTTCTATATGAGTGGCAACGACGACATTGCTCATTGTACTGATAGCTTGGATGCAAGGTCGAAACTGTTTGCCAACTTGGACTCCAGAAAAGAAGGAATGAAGCACTCGGGATCCATTCCAAATGAGAATTTGCATATGATGTCGAAAGAGAATCTTCTCATGATGTCCTAGTGTCCAACAATCTATATTGCTTGCCGGAGAATGGAGAAAGGTGTGCCCTTGGGGTAGTTGTGGAACTTGGTCTTGAGGATGTGGTGGACGTTTTCGGGGTTAGAGGTAATGCTATTATCGAGGACGTGGAGGTGGATGCTTATGGTGGGTGAAATGCGGAGGAGGTGGGTGTACCAGCCACAGACATTTAGGAAGTGTGTGGTTCATGATATGTTAAGGTAGGTGAACATGCGTGGTAGTTATACCATGACTTAATCTTTGAGCTGAATAGGAGGAAGGAAAAGATGGAAAAGAAGACTGTGAAGGTGAAGAAGGAGAGTATGAATGTTAGGGTTATGCGAGATATGATGAAAATTGGGAAAGAACAGTGTCGTTTTCGAACAAAGGGGCCAGAGATCATTTTGTGCCCTGTTAGAGTTGTCAAGGATCATTGTCTCCTGTTAGAATTGTCAGGGACCATTTTATCTTTCGCTAGAGTTGACGGAGTCAAGGATCTAAGTAACCGACGAAATTAATTGTTAAAGACTAATTGAGTAATTAATTTTAGTTGGAGACTAAATTGTTTAGTACAAATTTTTTTGAGGACCAAAATGAATAAATACTTATAATTTTTTTAATATACATAATACAAAACAGCACTAATGTATTCAGAATACGGCACTATTGTTTTACTTTTCCTAACAAAATGGCAACTATGTTTTATTCAGAATTTTTATTCAGAATTTTTTATTTTTAATATTGGAGTGGTAGTGATGTTTTTTTAAAATGTGGATTGTTGGGGTGTTATACTCAAATGTGGAATCGTTTAATTAGAGAAGCAGAAATCGGACCGTCCGATTTATTAGAGGTATAGAAATCGGACCGTCCGATTTCTAGAGGTACACAAATCGAACCGTCCGATTTGTAGAGGTACAGAAATCGGACCGTCCGATTTATGGGAGGTACACAAATCGGACCGTCCGATTTGTGGTAAAAAAAAAAATTTAGGTACAGAAATCGGACCCTCCAATTTGTGTACTTCTACAGTTTTAAAAAACACCAAAAATTACAATATTAAGGTATATCACCACTTTTACTTCCATAACAAAAAAAATTTGCCTCAAAAATAACATGAGAAAACACCCAAATAATCCGAATAACACAAAAAATTGAGCCTCACCTGTTCCGATTTTCATTTTTGTTGCCAATGATTATTCAGTATTTTCTTTTACGCAGTTGGCCTGGTCTTAAATTATTATTGGGCTATTTCACAAAATTAAAAACGAGGATCTACTGTTGTTGCAAGCATTAAACACCGAGAAAATATTGATTTTATTTTTATTTTTATATATGTTTAGCCATAACCTTAAAAATTTGAATGGCTGGCTGGTGTCAAGCTTGGTCAACAGAAAATGATCTTATCATTTGATAGTACTCTGAAGAAAGTTATGATTTTGTTTTGTTCTACAATCTTCGAGTTCAAGTGAGTTGTTTCTATTCTAGTGTAGTCTACGCTGACACAGCGACACGTTGGATCAAAGCTTAATGACCTATTTATGATGATGAATTGATGATGTTACATGCACTGTGTCTCCCATTGGTTACTGTATTTTACATGGCGGAATCGTCGCTGGACTTATCCAGAGATTCTGACTCTTCCTAGGAGTAACTTTACAAAATATATATATATTAAAATTTATTATTATTTTTAAATATTAATTTAATTATTTAATTATTTTATAATTTATCAAAAGGAATTTATAACAATATTATTATTAAAAAATATAACATCTTTTTATTATTATTGTGTATATAATAGTTCATTAATCAATGACAATAACAAATCTTTAAATAACATTTTTTAATTTGTAACAAATTATCTATCGAGTTGAAGGGTCCAATGGATAAAAAAAATAAAACCTCCTTTCATCCAAAATAAATAACCGTTAATTTGAATTAGAATTGACACTTGTGAAAATTAATGTATCTAAATATACTTTAAATAATATTAATTGCTATTTTCATTTGTGTAACTTTATTATATCTAAAGAATTTAGATTTTTTTAAAATAAAAATAGATAAAATGATAAAATAAAAAGTTAATTACTATTAATTTTATAATTTTTATAAAATATATATTTTATTATTTTAATTTAAAAATTATTAACTTCTTATTTTATTATTTTATTAATTTTTTTATTCTAAAAAAATCTTAATTCATATCTAAAAAATCAAATAAAAAATTTATAAAAATTAAAAACATAATATTAAATTTATATAAAATCTTGGAAATACCTTCGTATGCAGTCGGGAGACCCAACTAGAATGAATTTTTTTTATACGAAAATATTATTATTATTTTTGTTAGAAATAGAGAAGTATTTAGTGTAATAGCAAATAACTGGACATGTTAAGTAGGGCAGAGACAACACGTGGAGATGTACTGACTCAACATTTGGAGAGCGTGTTTCCAACAAGCGTACACATGTCGCAAAATGATTCGTGGGTGTTACAATACGCAACCTGTGTGTTGGGTGTTCGACCTATATAAGGCGAAGTTCATTACTATTTTGTTGCGAAGAAAAAAGTTGTTTGAGTATGTTTATGGTGTGATGGAGGGTACCTCAAATTTGGTGGTGTATTAAAATGGTGGAATTATAAAAAATGCTCATGAGGGAGTGAGATTTGCACGTGAGAATCTGCTATAAAGATGCGTGGAACATGCTGCCCCCAACTGTAAGTGTGGATCCGCTGAAAATTGCGAAGCTGTGATAGATACCATTCGCATGGGTATAGGCTATCGACTTATCCGCAAAGAGGGTTGAACTCAGCAAACAGAAGATGTGATACCTGACGTATCTCTACATAGAGTCCAAAGTGTCCAATGGCTCTCTGTCTCTAATATGACGAACCCATGCCAACTTTATATAAGATTTGGAAGAATTATTCACAACGGATTTACACCGAAAATCGCAATGCTCTGGTTGACCAAGAAGTTATGACTACTATTTGTCGAGCTGCTCACATTCTCTCTATCAACCAGTAAGCCAAATATATGTGCCACGTCTTCCAATATGTCAGTAACCTCATCCAACGACAATACGAAGGTGTGAGTGCTTGGTCTCCACCTATCTTTTCACGAGAGCAGTTAGTAAGAAGGAATGTCCTCTAATCTCTCCAATTCTCGAGACGTGGTAGAATCCCATTGTTCATAAAGCGTCATCTACCTTCGAATTTCACGTCTCCGGTGGAACAAGTTTACAAACCATAAAATTTCTGTTAGGCTGCTACAACAAAAATATATTTATTAATTAAATATATTTATTAGTTTAAATAAATACAAATTAAAATAAAAAATATTATATTATACTATTTATTTACTAGTTTAAATACACAAAAATTAAAATAAAAAATTATTCATTAATATGTATATTATTTATTACTTTTAATAAAGATAAAAAATATAATAATATTATTATCCTCAAATAATTATTATAACAAAACCAAAGAAAATTATTTTTTATATTTATATTATTTATTTATTTTCGTAAAGATCAAATATTTATTAATATTTTTATTATTCAGAGTTAAGTAAATACAAATTAAAATTAAAATATATTATGACAACAAAAAATTAAAATATAAGAACAAAGATTCGAAAAAATATAGTTATTAATATTTAAATTATTTATTAATTTTAAAGGAAATAATAATATTATAACCAAAAATTCAAAAAAAATCATATATTTATATTTATATATATTTTTTATTTTATTAATTAAAAATATAAAATAAAAATAATATTATAATAGAAAAATAAAAATATTATCCAAAATAAATTTATTGTTTAATATTTAAATTATTTATTAAATTTAATAATTATAAATTCAAATAACATAATAATTTTAAATCCAAGTAAAAATAATAATACTAAAATAAATATTATACTAACATTAAAAATAATATTAATTAAAATTAATAA
The DNA here is from genome assembly GCF_059453495.1 of Arachis ipaensis. NCBI lineage: Eukaryota > Viridiplantae > Streptophyta > Magnoliopsida > Fabales > Fabaceae > Arachis > Arachis ipaensis. The sequence continues at coordinate 23,624,943 of NC_142443.1, forward strand.
ATTTTGAATACAATAAATTAACAAAAATAATCAACTTACATATATAGGATGGTCTAAATAATTGATAATACAAATATTCTCCACGTATAAGTCATTATTCCAAATAAGTCTATACAAATTACCTGTCACTATCTAACCAACTTTTCAATTAGTGCGCAAATATATAATTGCCTTTTTTGAAAGGATTTCGTTTCCGTTTTTGAATTTTTTTTAAACATTTTTTATCTACGTTCTCTTCCATCTCTGCGTTTCTCTTTGTTCGTTCTCTACGTTTTTGAAATCAAGCTCTAAAATTAGTTTTGAACAGTTATCTCGTTGTTAAAGACAATGAATAATTCAAGTTAAGATTGTCAATTGAACTAGAACAAAGTTGATTATTGTTTTAAATTCAATCAAGTGGTTGAGGTGTGGTTCGATTCTAGTTAATGTTTTTGTTAGTAGTTTATGATTCTGTATGCGAATAATGTTGTTTTTGTTTGTGAAAATTGTTATTCATTGTTGATGGTTTGAATTAAATGTAACGTAAGAGTTCTGCATTAAAGAAAATATTTTTCTATATTTACAGCAAATTTCGATGTAACACGAAGATATTTAAGTGTATTGTTTAAAAATTTTCGGTGTATGTGTGCTGATAAGTTCTAAATAATTTAAAATTCTTCTTCTCTCTCCTCCTCATCTTCTGCTGCGTCTTCTTCTTCTTTTTTTTCATTATCATCATCATCTTTTTTTTCTTATTTTATCTTCTCAAGTTTTTTCATGTTTTACTCTCTTAACAAGAATAAAAACAAAAAAATCAAATAAAAAAAGAAGAAATACATAATGCTACAAAATTACTTAGAAAATGATGAACTTATATTCATTCAACTAAAAGAAAGAAAAAAAAAAGAAAAGAAGAAGAAGAAAAAAATGCAGTATTAGAGAAAATATTTTTTTTTATATTTTCAACAAATTTCGGTATAATACAAAGATATTTAAGTGTATTGTTTAAGAATTTTCGGTGTATATGTGCTGATAAGTTCTACATACTTCAAAACTCTTCCTCTTCCTTCTCGTGATCTTCTTCTCCTTCTTCTTCTTATTTCATTTTCTCATAATTCTTTTCGAATTCAACTTCGCAACTTCCTTCACTTTTTGTGACAATTTTGAGAGATTTTTATTCTTGTTTGAATTTTTAGTGTTGCAGTTTTGATTGAGGGAGAAGAACCATTTGCGTTATTCAAGAGTTAGGGAAGCGCATATTTACACGCAATCTAAATTGAAAATTATTTTTGTTGAATTTGGACCAACTTGTATGAATTTGTATACCAAAAAGACTTGTATGTGTAGTAACCCTCACTCATTCTTCACTCTCTACATGCAAGAAAGAAGGGGAGAGGAGAAGGGAAGAGTTGAGCTTAATTTAAAGAGATTGTAATTCTGTATCGTGTATTCCCAAAACAAGGAGTTGTTCTCTGCATGTAAACACTATCAACATGTCTTTCATGTTGCAAAAGTTGCTGAAATTTCTACGATAAATATCTGACTAAAACTCCAAAAATTTTTTACAAAAGCTAAGGTAAAACACGCCTCTGCGTGTTGCTCCGACGATGACACCTGTTCTACGCTATGACAAATTTTTGACGATGCTGCAGTAATACGTCCTCTACATGTTATGTCTGTCTTTTTCTATTCTACAAAATATCCCAATTATTAATATTGGACAAATATACCACTTTTTTTCATATGAAAAATAATTTTCCACCCAACTGGAATTTTTTTATTTAAATTAAAAAAATATAATATTTACCGATTTAAATAAACGTATAAGTATTTACCAAAATACGTTTCTAGTCACATCTCGGATATAGTGGGAGAACTAAAAAACGAACATATCTCGGGTGCACTGATCCCGTTCTGTGATACGAGGTCTGAGAGTCATATCCCAAGTACACCCGAGATATGAATAAGAGCACATCTCGGATACACTGCATCCGAAATATGCTTATATTTTGATATAGACCAGTGCATCCGAGATACGTGTGAGGATACAGGACGGAGGCACTGCATCCGAGATATAGTCAAGATGCGATATACTTATGATATAAATAAAATAGCATAACAAATAAAAAAAAATTACGTAACTAATTAAATTTGTGTTAACGTAACTTTTTAAATTCTTCCAAGAGAATTTATTAAATATTTTAATATAAGAATTCTTTTAAATACCGTTATATATAAAATTTAAGAGCATATCAGTACTTTTATATCTTATTTATTTCTATTAGAAATTTAAAAATAAATTAATAAGCACATATAGATTAATATATTTGTTTCTATTATTATATTATCTTTGTTTTCATTGAAATTTTTGTTAAAAAAATTTTATTTTTAAATTTAACATGAAATAGTATTTATCTTATTATAAGTATAAAAAATAAAAATAAATAAATAAAAAAATTTAACATTAATAAATATTAATATATAATATATTTTTTAAAACTAACCAAGCTTAATTAATTAGCTAAAATTTAATTGTCTAAACATAAGTGAAATTATTAGGTTTTTTCAAAAATTGGTTAAGATAAAAAAAATATTATCTACCTATTAATATTCTTTAAATGGATAATATATCAAATTAATTTTAAAAACATATATAAAATATAATATTTAATTATTTTTAAAATAAAGAAAAGAAACTTTTTCAATTAATTTTTATTATTTTAAATTCATATACTTTTCAATTTTTATATATCTCGGATGCAGTACTCCCATCCTGCATCTTTGCAGGTATTTCGGATGCATTGATCCAATCAGAATATAAACATATTTCGAATGCAGTGTATCCGAAATGCGCTTATGTTCATATCTTGGATGCACCGAAATATGACTTTCAGATTCCGTATCACAAAATGGGATCCGTGCACTCAAGATGTGACTATTTTTTAGTTTCCTCAACTATATTCGAGATGTGACTAAAAACATATTTTAGTAAATATTTACATATTTATTTAAATTAATAAATATTATATTTTTTAATTTAAATAAAAAAAATCCACCCAACTGTGTCGTTTTTTTTTTTTTTTTTTTTCTGGCAGGGTATATTAATTAATTATTCTGATATCAAATGGATCCACCTTTTTCATGTGGACGCCATTCACCGATGAGTAATAACAACGTATTCTCCAATCACCAGACCATAAATTCTCATGAATCACACCCCATTGTATAATCCTACACCCCTTCAATCCCAACCAATCACACACTTCAGCTCAAACCACGAAACATAGCAATAACCAATAGTGACACAACACTCTCAAATCCGCACCAAACCTCCTAAACACGCGACACACAGGATCACCAAAAACACTATTAAACGCACGCGTTTCACAGTACCCCGAACTCGGAGAAGAAAGTTGCCGGCGAAACTTGGAGCTGAGCTCGGTTGACTCGGCCTCCCAACTCAGCCATGGCTTCGGTTCACAGCGCCATCCCAACCCGCAGTTTCCTCTCACCGGTTTCCAAATCGAAATCGAAATCATTGGCCGCCACCAAGCTGCAGAGCTTCCCGGCGTCGAGATTCTCCGGGAATCCAATTTTCTCGGGAAACGAAAGGAGGATTTTGGCGGCGGTGAATTCGTCGGTGGAGGAAGTAGACGTGATATCGGTGCAGAGCGGCGACATTACGGACCAGCAGGAGGGCGGAGCAGCTGCGGCGAGCAGGGCGGAGGTGGAAGGCGGAGGCAGCGACGGCGAGTTGGCGACTCAGGTGAGTGGATTCGGAACGGGGGAGGGTTTGTTATCGTTGGAAGGGTTTTCTTCTGCTTCGACTTCTTCTTCAATTGGGAATGAGACTGAAGAGAGCATGGAGAAGCTTATGGATAGAACCATCAATGCAACTATTGTTCTCGCCGCCGGAACCTTCGCTATCACCAAGCTCCTCACCATTGATCATGATTACTGGCATGTAAGTAAACGCTGAAGCTGAAAGTTCAGTGTTTTTTGTTTGTTAATGCTTAGTATAGTATGTGCGTTTTGTTAAGTTGAAAATTTGGAAGAATAATAGAATTAGATTGTCTTTTTTATTTTGTAATGAAAACTTATGAGAATATAACAAGTGTAGTCCAAGTTCATCAAATGATCGAGTTAACTAGTTGATTCAAGTTTACTAAGTCCTACAAGTTTAGGTGAAATAACTTGAAGCAGTTGTTCTCTTTCAATTGAAATCGAAGGTTTTACTTTGGGATGAGTTTGGTTTCTTCTTGTGGAAATTTTGGAATTAAAATGACTTGTTGGATGTGAAGAACAACAAAGAAATGATTTTTTTTCTACCTGGACTCATGTTTTTGGATGCCATTTAGGGATGGACGCTTTTTGAGATACTACGGTATGCACCTCAGCATAATTGGTCTGCTTATGAGGAAGTTCTTAAGACGAATCCAGTTTTTGCAAAGATGGTGATCAGTGGTGTTGTTTATTCCATTGGGGACTGGATTGCACAGGTGAGTCTCTGTATAATTCATGTAAACGTGAGCCTTAATTTGGCCAAAGGGGCAACCCTCTTGGTAATGTTGGTTTAATCATTTGGCAATGATTGTAGTGCTTTGAAGGAAAACCTATTTTTGAGTTTGACCGAGCTAGGATGTTCAGATCAGGGCTTGTTGGGTTTACTCTGCATGGCTCTCTTTCTCATTACTATTATCAGTTTTGTGAGGTAAACCATGATGCCGTATCTTGTAATTTGTGATTTGATGGTTCAATTGCTAACTTTCATGGTAATGATACACTGATAAATGGCTATTCTCATTTTTATCCAAACCAGGAGCTATTTCCTTACAAAGAATGGTGGGTGGTTCCTGCCAAAGTTGCATTTGATCAAACAGCGTGGTCTGCAGTTTGGAACAGCATTTATTATACCGTAGTTGCATTATTGCGTCTTGACTCTCCTATCAGCATTTTTAACGAATTGAAGGCAACCTTTTTCCCCATGCTGACTGTAAGAGAAACTTCTCCTCTTTCCTCTTTCATATGTTGCATTGAAAACATTTCTTATGTTCATTTTGGTGAACTAATTTTTTATTCTAACCGGTTCCTGCTATGATTATTAACTTTAGAATTAGAAATATAAGAAACTTGATTTTTCAATGTTTGTTCTAATTCATTCTTAAATTTATTTTCTTACAAAGGCTGGGTGGAAGCTGTGGCCATTTGCTCATCTCATCACTTATGGTGTAATTCCAGTTGAGCAAAGACTTCTTTGGGTGGATTGTGTAGAGCTCATTTGGGTGACCATACTTTCAACGTATGTCGACATCTATTTAATTTGAATAGCTGATTATTATTTATTAAAATTTGAACATCAATTTTTCCTGCCATGCATTTTTGAATTTTCATTCATGAATGTTGTTAGGACAAAATTTGATGAAACTAAGATGGATGATGTCGTTCCTTTTTTGGTTTTGCTAAGTGCTAACTAGTTGGGGGCACTCCTTTAGGATGCAAAAGTGGAAGATTTTTAAAGTTTTCATAAATTTAATGCTATTGGAAACTTGTTTTTTTTTCCATAAAAATCTTCCACTTGTGCATCCTCAAAGAGAGCTCTAGAGTGCTCTTTAAAAAGACGACTTCTTTCCCATTTTATTTTAGGGGAATATTTTTTATATAGAAGTTTCCGTATGCTACAATTGATATAATAAAAAGCATTATGGTGGAAGTGAACTAGTGGTACCTGCCACATCATTTTCCCAAATATTCATACCTCTGGCCTTGTTTTAAAGTTCGCTTCACTGGTCCAACAGTTAGGTCTGAAAGTTTAATCCCAGAAAATTCACCTTTATTCTGTCACTGCTTGTTCATGAGAAACTGTGTTGGTAGTTTATCTGAGGCTGATTAACCATAGCTATCCAAAATGGAAAAGTCTAGGGGACCAGCAACTTTATTAAATTCTAGCTAGTATGTAACCAGCAAAGAAAAGTGAACCATTGGATGAAATCTGTCACCAATCTCATACCATTAAAATCATCATTGATGGCTATTTGATGGCTACAAATGCCCCCTAGCACTCCTTAAAACATTTTCAGCTTCTCCTGCATTCTTATTCATGTAAAAGTCTTTGCAATTGTTCTAACATTAATGTTTGCGTTCAATAGTTATTCAAATGAAAAATCAGAAGCAAGGAACTCAGAGTCCGAGGTACCTGCAGAAGTGAAATCAATCGAGGTACGTGATAAATTGATACTTCTTATGTGCCCATAATTAATTAAATTTGCTAAAATATAAGAGATATGGTTTTATTGGTACATAGTCTACCTTCATCCGATTATCTGGAATTTCTTTTTATTAACCTTTTTCTTATATTTACCAGGACTAATTTAGAATGCATGTGATCTGAAAACATTGGGAGAAAATGACTTTGCTCAATCAGATTTGAGAGTTGAGTAGAGTTCAGGGCCTGGGACCTTGTAATATGGAAATGAATTTATAACGCAGAATGTGGGAAATGCTCATTATGTATGTATATATATCTTGTATCTCTTGGAAAATTCGTCTTTGTTAGGCAACACAATAATTCTGTAAGCATTATATTTTCAGTGTAACTGACTAACTGTGGATAAAATTTATGAATAGAGAAGTGAACAGTCTTGTATGTGATAAGTTGACTGAGAAGCATCGAGCAGCCGTACATCTAAAACATAGTGTGTCTGAAAAATAAAATAAAGGAAAATGACAAATAGTTCATTGACTTTTTTTCTTGCGGATATTTTCGTTTTTAAAAATTGAAAAATACATTTACGTTCCTAACTCCTCCAAAACTTGGATAAATTTACCCTTGTTGAAGTGATGAGCTTCTGTTGTGCTGACCTGGCCGTTACAGAAGCACACGTGGCATGGGTTTAATTGTTTGTTTTCTTAGGGTTTCAATATATCTTTGAATGATATGGGGTTATAGGTATTACATAGAAGGATTAGAGTGTGTATGGAGGGCTCTTGGTGAAATTGCGTCGTTTTGGAATGGGAGGATGCATATGTTCTACGTTAGACTTTTCCCTTAGGATTAACGGAAGATTTTGAAAAGCTTAGGGACTAAATGTATTTTCTAATCTTTGAAAAAGAAAATGTCTGCGAAAAAATGTAAGAATTGTTGTAAAACAATTAAATAAATAAGAAAGATGTAAATATAAAATAAAATATGTAAATAGAAGACTCTAGCATTAATATAATTAGTTCAATAATAATTTGTATATATATATATATGTAAAGATAGAAAGAAGTATTAAAAGTAAAGAGAGAGAGAATTGCATTTGTTTTATTACTGTAAAGAGAGAGAGAAATAGAAATAGACTTTATAATATATGAAAGAAGAGAAAGGTAGGAATATTTGTTATTGCTGTGTTCAGATGGATGCAATGCATCCCCTATTTATACACATAAAATATCACCCTTTTTCAACCTTTATTAAGTACATTCTCTCTTGAGAATGTGAGCTTCACATGGAGAAATGGGCATCCACGTCCCATGCTTATTACAACACTCCCCCTTGGATGACAATTTTAGGATTATTGCCTCGTTAAAACCTTACTAAAGAAAAACCCAGTGGAAAAAAACCTTAGTGAAGGAAAAAGAGTACAATATCCTTTAATGATGGAGCTGCCTCATTAAAAACCTTGTCAAGAAAAACCCAATGGGAAAAAAAACTTGATCAAGGAAAAAAGAGTACAATCTCCCCCTCTTGCCGACATCATTTAATGTCTCGAAATCGGCGCATCCCAATCTCATGTACCAATCTTTCAAAGGAGGATTTTGGGAGTGACTTTGTAAATAAATCTGCCAGATTGTCACTTGAGCGGATCTGTTGCACATCAATTGTCCCTTGATTTTGAAGATCATGAATGAAGAAGAATTTGGGAGAAATATGCTTTGTTCTATCGTCTTTGATGTATCCGCTTTTAAGTTGAGCAATACATGCTGCATTATCTTCAACAGGATAGTTGAAGCTATCTTATGATCAATAAGTCCACATGATGACAGAATATATTGGATCAGACTCCTCAGCCAAAAACACTCGCGACTAGCTTCATGAATCGCCAGTATTTTGGCATGATTAGAGGATGTTGCAGCAATCGTCTGTTTCATGGACCTCCATGATATAGCTGTTCCACCATATGTAAACATGTATCCTGTTTGAGATCTTCCTTTATGTGGATCAGACAAGTATCTGGCATCTGCATAGCCAACTAGTTGTGACTTGGATCCATAGAGATAAAACAATCTCATATCAACCGTCCCATGAAAATATCGAAAGATTTATTTGATTCCACTCCAATGTCTTCTGGTTGGAGAGGAACTATATCTTGCTAGTAAATTCACAGCAAATAATATGTCAGGTTGCGTATTATTAGCAAGATACATTAGTGC